>NC_091153.1:49470512-49550512 GCF_040958095.1 Procambarus clarkii | reverse complement strand
CCATATTCAGTTGCATATCCACCATGGAGCAAGCTTCTAGACCCACTCCTTCCCCAGCTACACCTGCAGAAGACAAATCTCCCTTATTAAAGAAGTTGGTTGCTACTCAGCGGTACTACAAGTATGTCGAAAACAAATGTAGATTGATATATGCATTGTGGGATTGTTATGACCGTCTTGTGTTGAGTGCCCCTCCAGAACGGTTTTTTAAGTCTTTTGGAGAAACGGTGAAACGCTATGAAGAATATTCATCCCAGGAAATCCAGACGGAGATATGGCAAATGGAAAAATTAACCTTCCAACATCGAGACCAGAATACAGCCTTCGAGACTGGACGGAGTGTGTATGGACTTTTAAGGTGAGGAAGGCGGCCTCTACCCCACACCCCTACATTCCTCTCCCTCCAGGTGGGGACACAGGTGTATTTAAAGGCCCCCTCCGTCACTCCTGGTCACTATAGTTGTCGTCGACACACTCCTCTCAACCGCCCCTCCGCCATGGCTTTATCATCCATTAAGTCAATAGACAACGACATCACCGACACCCACGCCTTTGGGGTTGGAGATGTAATAGTGTACGACCTCCCAGCCGCCGTTGTGCGTCCCTATGGGCTGGCAAGTGTAATATGGAAATGTTACAACTATGCCCGTGTGGAACGTGAAGGGCTGACTAATGTCAACAGGGCCACAATACGTTACCAGTCTACCTCAGGGGACATTGAAGTGAAGATAGCTCCCCTGCCCTCCGACGGACAAGACATTGTCGAAGAGCCAGTGTTATTCTTCCGCCCCTGTGTGTGTGAGTGTGAGTGTGTGTGTGTGTGTATGTGAGTGTGTGTGTGTATTCACCCACCAAGGAATGTCACTCCCTCAGGACATAGCCAGTCCTCCTGATGTTTTTTGAAGTAGAAGTCCCCTAGTGATGACCTCCAGACGAGAGGAAAAAAAGTTTTCTACAGCAGGCCTAACCCTTCTCTTACAAAAAGGACTGAGAGGTGTTGTATGTGGCAACGTTGCCCCCCACTGTTCTGAGTCAATTAAAGGACGCTACACCTCCCCCCCACCATGTATTATTGAATTAGTGACGAAACCTACCACTCTCCTCCCCGTCTAGACCGAGATGTAAGTAAATTAGTATCTATTTCATATAAGGGTTATATATATATATATATATATATATATATATATATATATATATATATATATATATATATATATATATATATATATATATATATATATATATATATATATATGTGTATATATATATATATATATATATATATATATATATATATATATATATATATATATATATATATATATATATATATATTATTAAATATGACCGAAAAAGTAATATTAATAATTCTAACACGAATTTTCTCAATCTTTCGTACATTTCTTTTCACTGTTGGAGGTAATTCAAAAATCAATTCTCCAAAATTCATTTTTATTTCTAGTCTGACGCGACACTTGAGCGCGTTTCGTAAAACTTATTACATTTTCAAAGACTTTACACATTCACAACTGAATAGAACTTACATATCTCCGATTTGTTTATATCTACATTTGAGTGAGGTGGATGGGGTGAGGTGGTATTTAATAGGGTATTAATTTCATCAACACAAGACAGAACACGAAACAATTTGTATTGAAATGGAAGTGATTGTAGAAAGCCTATTGGTCCATATTTCTTGATGCTTCTATATGGGAGCTTCTATATATATATATATTTATTTATTTATTCTAGGTAAGCGTGATCATGATGTCTCGAGTTGGTGATATTTGTAGAATTTGTGGATGGCACTCATCACATCTCTTCGTCCATAGGTGTTACACATGTTTCTTCTGCGGAGAAACTGCATGTGTACAGTCTAATGGTGAACACAGGAGAACCTGAGCTGGAGGTATGACCGTATTTTATATATTTATTTATTTATTTATTTATTTATTTATTTATTTATGGATATTTAAGTCAAATGAGAAATATTAAGATGCGTTTTCCCCTTCTCCGTGAGTGTGGGAGAGTGCGTGTATATAAATTATACACTATTTCCTTCATTAGGTAAACGTCGCCAGCCCACCCTCCCTTCCAGAGAGGATGGTTTCTTGTGCTTCTTGTGTGGAAATACCATCTTGAGACCTCACCACACATTCCCTTGTGATAATTGTGGGACCTCTTTGTGTGAGGACTTGACCTCTGAACATCTACAAACATGTCCCCGTGGTGAGTGAATAAACCCTCCACCTTTATTTCTCTTAAGAAGGTTTTTTTTTTTTTTTTTTTTGAGAACTTATGTCATGGGGTTTAGCGAGAGGGTGTTGCCTTTTATTATTATTATTATTATTATTATTATTATTATTATTATTATTATTTTCCAGGGAGATTCAGAGGCAGGTAGGAGAGGAACATGACAAAGCACAGCGTGACAATAACCCCTTAGGTGGTGGTGGGGTTAGACAGTCCATTGCAAATGGTGGGGAGGGGGGAGAGGAAGTGATGAGTGTTGATGATGATGATGATGATGATGATGATGATGATGATGATGATGATGATGATGATGATGATGATGATGATGACGACGACGGTGGTGGTGGTGATAGGGGTGACATCTCTCAGCCGGGCCCTAGTGGTCTTAGACCTCTTGTCAACAATCGAGTTAATGACCTAATTAGTGAAGAAAATTCCCCAGATGAGGAGGATGCTATAGACACTCCCCACTTAATTAATAGGGTGGGGGCCCTGGGGGATCTCTTTACTAGGATGGAATATTCCATCCCCTCAGCCTTCGCCACAAACCCTATAGGACTCCTAAGCAACTTTATGGACTATTACATATCTGAAATAGAGAATTACATGAATTCTCTCGGGGGATATGGCAATTTTACTTCATCATTAAAAATCCTTCTCGAAGTAAAGGTAACACTTTTAAAACAACGACTCACAGAAGATGATGACTTTAGGGAACACTTCATAACGACACCTGCTAGACTGGTAACTCTTGAGGATGTGGGTAATCTTATTGATAGCTGGGTGGGTTATATGATTACACGACTGGAAGATCTCCTTTCAGAAACAGAGAGGGGTGGTTTCATAATATATAATGTCGATTTCCTCACAATCGTCATCTGTAATGCAAGTGTAAGGTCAGTTTTTGGGGATTATGTCCCTTATCCCCCTTTTCTAAGGGGACGGTATGAGGTCTTCAACCCAAACCCTGCTGGTAACAACAAAACGTGCATTATTCAGTGCATTGCTGCTTTTCTCGCATCACAACAAGGGTGGAAGTGGAGACGTATAGGGAGACTTGTAGAGTCTCACTCTAGGATTAGGAAAATGGTCAAATACGACAATTTATCCTTCCCTCTGTCTTGGGAGGATATCTCTAAATTGGAGAATAGAAATAAACTATCCATTTTTTTGTATTCAATACACAAACATACAGACGGCGTCTATCACGTCTCTCTTTGTCGTCGTGGTAGCAGACAGTACTCGGTCATAGTTCCTTTATTGTTATTGGGGGAATCTCATGTGGCCCTAATTAAAGAGTTCGATAAGTTCCTACGGAACTTTACTCGCAGCCACAGACGAAAGACAGTCTTCTGTAGAAACTGTCTCTCAGAATATTAAAATTCGTCTGAGCTAACAAATCACTCATCTTCCTGCGACATCACTCAGAAAATTATTTACCCTCAGCCTGGGGACACACTCCATTTTAAAAATACGGGGAAAGGTTACCCCCCTTCCCATGTGGGCTATTTTGATTTTGAGTGTGTCCTAAGCACTGAGGATTGTCTAGGTTCTGTTTCATCCATACATAGACCTATAGCATACAGCTATATAATTGTTGATAGGAACTACACTGTCATTGATAAATTTACTTATTTTGGGGGGGACAGTGTTACTCATTTCATGCAGCGAGTTGCTTCCAAATGGGAAATTATCAGATCCACTCTCCCCCATTATGAAATAGACATGTCTCTTGAGGATATGATCCATTTTAGGAGACAGACTCACTGCCAGTTTTGTGAGGAGGTATTTACCCCCTCCAATTTCAAGGTTCAACATCATGATCACCTTAGGGAAAAACTCAATTATATTGGAGCTCTATGTAATTACTGCAACCTCCGCCACAAGAATGCTCTGGAGAGTTTAGTCCTAATTGCTCATAATATGTCTTATGACATGGGCTTAATTTTGAGGGAGTTTGCCATGGGTTCAAATATTAAGAGCAATATCCTCATGAGACAGGGGACGAAATATCTTAAGGTAGAAATAGGGAAGCTTAAATTTCTTGATTCACTGGCTTTTATTACAGGTAGTCTTTCATCCCTAGCAAAGACCCACATTGATTCAGCCAACCCCTTAACATTCACTCACTCAATGATAGAAGGTTTGCCCAAAAAGAGTCACCACCTACTCTTAAAGGGTAAGCAGTTTTTCCCTTATGAATATACCACAAAAATCAGCTGCTTTAATGGCACAACACTCCCTCCTATTGAAATGTTCTACAGCTCCCTAAACAAATCAGGTATAACTTTGGAAGAATATTGACATTCTAAATTAGTATGGGAGGCTACAGGGTGTAGGACATTAAAAGACTACCTCCTCATTTATTTGAGGTGTGATGTAGGATTACTGGCTGACATTTTTACACACCACAGGGCAATTCTAAATGATATATGAACCCCTTAGTTTGTGGATGGATACGAGTAATTTTCCTGAAACTCACCCCTTGTATGATCCTTATAAAAAGGGTGTTTTAGGGCTGTTAAAGTCAGAGGTATCAGATAAACACATCCTTGAAGTTGTGGCACTCAAGCCCAAAATGTATAGTGTGCTTTTGCTTGACAATAAAAATTCCATCACCGCTAAGGGTATTCCCCGTGCTGTGCAAAGATCTTTAACACATAACCACTTTAAAGAGACTCTACACAGCAATGGGGTAGTAAATACTTTCAATTATTCACAAATATGGAATATAGGGGGGGGGGGGCAGATGGCAACCACATTCAATACTAAGAGGGGTTTAAGTGCATTTGATGATAAGCGCTTTTACCTAAATAAATACACTAGCCTAGCGTATGGTCACCCAGACATACCATCGGATCCCCACCCCAACACCTCAACCCAAGGAATGTCCACCGAGAGTGAAGGTGGTGACGTCATTGAACCACAAGGAGAGGAAGGACAACGTCCCACCAGCGAGAGTGAACCCTATGACGTCAGCAGTCAGTCACCTGAGGGAGGCCCACTTCAACCCATTCACTCTCTGGGAGATGATGTGTCATCATCTTCGTCCCAGGAGGAGGAGGGGGAGGAAGACCCCACAACGGACCACTGGGCACGGAGGAGGGCCCTTGTTAGTAAATATTATGTGGGGGGAGATGACCTACAATACGACTATGTTTAACCCTATGTACTTTGATAATATAATCTATAAATCATCAGGATTATTTCTTTTTCTCCTTCTTTAAGTATAAAAGCTTAAAATATAACCAACTTAAAAACAACTAAGGAAGGTGGGTCCCTCTTACGGTACTCTCAAGGTCATCAAGTACGAGGAAGGGTGGTGAGGGGGGAGGGGGGACCACCCCAACTGAGAGGATCCTGTTTTTACACCTGTCCCATAGAGGGAAGTGGGGGGCGTAACTGCCGCTCACCTGAGTGTTTATTATACAAATAAATTCATTTTTTTTTTACTTAAATATACTGTCATACTTTTCTGTATAAATGAACATGAACATAAACATAGCGGCACATAATAGATACCTATCTTCACTGTTTTACGACTGTCGCTGCCCCACACCTTGGATGACCTAATATGGAGTGGCTCTAAGTGGCACTCCGCTTCTGATTTTCTTATCTGATTGCCCTTCATAGGTGGCTACTTTACTGTAAATGAACATGAACATAGTGGTCCATAATAGATACCTATCTTCACTGTTTTTTTCGACTGCTACCACTCACACCTTGGGTGACCTAATATGGAGTGGCACTATGTGGCTCCCTGCTTCTGATTTTCTTATCTGATTTCCATACACAGGTGGCTCTATGTGGCACGATCTTCACTACTCGTATGGTATATTCTCTTGTCAATACCGACTCCTTTAATTAAAATTCAAAGTGAAGGAAGCCAAAGAGGGAAGTGAGAGCGCGATGTTGTTGCCACCAAGCCGGTCCCTGAGTCACCCAGGGGGTCCCCTGCGTCACCCAGGTGGTCCCCTGCGTCACCCAGGGGGTCCCTGCATCACTCCTTCCCCAGCTGGTCCCTGCGTTACTCCTCGCCCAGCCGGTCCCTGCGTCACTCCATGCCCAGTCGGTCCCTGCGTCACTCCTCGCTCAGCCGGTCCATGCATCACTCCTCGCCCAGCCGGTCCCTGCGTCACTCCTCACCCTGCCGGTCCCTGTGTCACTCCTCGACCAGGGGGTCCCTGCGTCACTCCTCGCCCTGCCGGTCCCTGCGTCACTCCTCGACCTGCCGGTCCCTGCGTCACTCCTCACCCTGCCAGTCCCTGCATCACTCCTCACCCTGCCGTTCCCTGTGTTACTCCTCGCCCAGCCGGTCCTCTGCGTCACTCCTCGCCCAGGGGGGGTCCCTGCGTCACTCCTCGCCCTGCCGGTCCCTGTGTCACTCCTCGCCCTGCCGGTCCCTGTGTCACTCCTCACCCTGCCAGTCCCTGTGTCACTCCTCGCCCAGCTGGTCCTCTGCGTCACTCCTCGTCCTGCCGGTCCCTGTGTCACTCCTCGCCCTGCCGGTCCCTGCGTCACTCCTCGCCCAGCCGGTCCCTGCGTCACTCCTCGCCCAGGGGGGTCCCTGCGTCACTCCTCGCCCTGCCGGTCCCTGCGTCACTCCTCGCCCAGGGGGGTCCCTGCGTCACTCCTCGCCCTGCCGGTCCCTGCGTCACTCCTCGCCCTGCCAGCCGTGTCATTCCTGCCCATGGAAGACATCTGCCTATACGCTCTCAGCCGTTATACAATGTACACACTCAGCCACTGTACAATGCACTCGGCCTCCGTACAATGCACTCATCCATAGTACAGTGCCATTTGGTGGTAACTTTCCCCAGTGAGATTTGTCTGATGGCACTATCAAAAGGAATAATAGAATTCCCTTCTCTCCTGTGGCGTTACTATTGACACGGTCTATGCAAGTCCTATTTCACGTTGCCAGCCATGGCGTAAAATTTGTCACTGAACAGAAAGTGCCACTCGGCACTGCTATCCATCACCAGGATCACTATCTACACTAATGGTTTCCCCGTGGAGAACGACACTCCAATTGTATTTATATCCATATGAATTACCCCTCACACCAGCGGTAGAGTGGAACCCGTCCAGGATGGTCACGTTTTGCGCCACGCTGGTAATGGACGAGCGTGAGGTGTCTCTCACCCTCACTCACACTGAGAACACTTCACCCTCACTCTCACACTGAGAACACTCCACCCTCACTTTCACGCTGAGAACACTTCCCCCTCACTCACTCACACTGAGAACATTTCACCCTTCCTCTCACACTGAGAACACTTCACCCTTCCTCTCACACTGAGAACACTTCACTCTCACTCTCACGCTGAGAACACTTCACACTCACTCTCACACTGAGAACACTTCACCCTCACTCTCAGGCTGGGAACACTTCACCCTCACTTTCACACTTAGAACACTCCATCACTCTCACGCTGAGAACACTTCACTATCACTCTCACACTGAGAACACTTCACTATCACTCTCACACTGAGAACACTTCACCCTTACACTGGGAACACTTCTCCCTCACTCTCACACTGAGAGCATCCACCCTCACTCTCACTGAGAACACTTCACCATCACTTTCACGCTGAGAACACTTCACCCTCACTTTCACGCTGAGAACACTTCACCATCACTCACATGCTGAGAACACTACCCTCACACTGAGAACACTTCACTCTCACACTTAGAACACTCCATCACTCTCACGCTGAGAACACTTCACTATCACTGACGCTGAGAACTCTTCACTATCACTCACGCTGAGAACACTTTTCTCTCACACTGAGAACACTTCACCCTCACTCTTTTACACACCCACAAACAGGATTGAAAATATAGACCACACAGAGATCTATAGTCTATTGAAATTATATACTCTATATATAGACTATATAAAATATATGAATATATATATTTTGACTATATATCTATATCTATAGACTATATACTAGTCTATAGTCTATAGATAAGAGAGTTTTTATAAGGTGTGAAACCCCCAGTTAAAGATTCGAGGAAGATCCCAACATGGAACCCCCAGCCTGAAGGACAACAACTAGAAAAGGTCTGAGAATATGCATCAAGGACCATTCCAGAGCTATGAAGAAAGATTGAGGGGAACTGGCCCTCATTATATTGGTTGAAAAAACAAATACGGCAGACATGATAACAATGTTCAAGATTCTAAGGGGATTGACAAAGTAGATACAGAAGCAATGTTAGAATCAAGAAACAGTAGAACAAGAGGACACTTGAAAAGTGGAAACTGAATAGTCACGGGGAAGTCGGAAAGAACTTATTCAGTCTAAGAGTCGTAAACAAGTGGAATGGACTAGATAAGGAAGTTGTCGAAGACAATTCGATACACAGTTTAAAATGTAATAGGAGTAAAATCAAGTGATAATTCATTGCACTGAACCAATGATGGTCGAAATGCGAGGCTTAAGAGAGCAGATTCTCGACCCTG
This sequence comes from Procambarus clarkii, assembly GCF_040958095.1. Classification (NCBI taxonomy): domain Eukaryota; kingdom Metazoa; phylum Arthropoda; class Malacostraca; order Decapoda; family Cambaridae; genus Procambarus; species Procambarus clarkii. The sequence continues at coordinate 49,541,786 of NC_091153.1, read as the reverse complement.
CAAGTTCAACTTGGTAAGTCCGCACACACGCACACGCACAAGCACACTTCATCACTCTTAACCATTTTATTTTTTTCCAGATGGTCTCGTCCCGGGTGAAAATGTTTGTTTCACAAGTGTAGCAGCCCCGACATAAGTGTCGTTAACGCCTATGTCGACCGTGCTCTCAGCCACAGCTCAGGATGGAAGCAAGTCGATGAAAAACTCTGTAGGGTAAGGCAGGTCCTAGTCAACAACGGCTTCTCCAATGGTTTCGTTGAAGACATCATAAGAAGGAAGGTGAAACGCCATGCAACCTCTGAAGAGACAACTAACACAACACCTGTACCCCCTATTAGACTATTTTACAGGAACTTCTTTTCCACAGCTCATAAAATGGAGGAAAGGGTCCTGAAAGATATTGTTAATAGAAACGTTATCCCTACATACAAAAATCAGAAGATACAATTGACGATCTACTATATAACCAAGAAAACGGCCAACCTACCCATGAGAAACTCTCCAGACACAAAGCAGAACGCTTTAAAAGAGACCAATGTCGTCTATGCCTTCAAATGCCCACTTTGGGACTGTAAGCCTCAAAGAATTCAGTATATAGGCAAGACAACAACATCTCTTTCCAGGCGACTAACAATGTATAAGCAATAGGGCTCCATTAAGGAACATATAATCTCTTCCCACAACCAGACCATCACCAGAGAAGTCTTAACAAAAAACACAGAAATCATCGATAGATACAGCGATAGCAGGCGGCTAGATATCTGCGAGGCACTACACATTAAGAAGTCGACACCAGCAATCAACAGCCAATTAATGCACAACTATATTCTACCCACTTCAAGACTCCGCACCAATATAGAAGCATAAAGAAATATGGGCGAATAGGCCCTTTGCAGTTACTTCCATTCTTCCCTGTAACTTACAAAATATTATACCTATTGTTTCGTGTTCTGTCTTGTGTTGCAAGTTATACCGATTGTTTCGTGTTCTGTCTTGTGTTGAAAGTTTGTTTTCACCTCATCCAAAACTGTTGTAACATATTACCTCACCCAAATGCAGGTATAAAATCGAAGATGTTTAAGCTCTGTTCAGTTATAGTTGTGTCTGTGTGAATTAAAGTCTTTGAAAATGTAATAAGTTTTACGAAACGCGCTCAAGTGTTGCGTCAGACTAGAAATAAAAATGAATTTTGGAGAATTGATTTTTCAGTTACCATCAACAGTGAAGAAAAATATAAGAAACATTGAGAAAATTCGTGTTAGAATTATTAATCTTACTTTTTCGGTCATATTTAATATACACATATATATATATATATATATATATATATATATATATATATATATATATATATATATATATATATATATATATATATATATGTATGTATATATATATGTATGTATATATATGTATATATATATATATATATATATATATATATATATATATATATATATATATATATATATATATATATATATATACATATATATATATATATATATATATATATATATATATATATATATATATATATATATATATATATATATATATATATATATATATATATATATATATAATGTCGTACCTAGTAGCCAGAACGCACTTCTCAGCCTACTATGCAAGGCCCGATTTGCCTAATAAGCCAAGTTTTCCTGAATCATTAAATTTCTCTAATTTTTTTCTTATGAAATAATAAAGCTACCCATTTCATTATGTATGAGGTCAATTTTTTTTTATTGGAGTTAAAATTAACGTAGATATATGACCGAACGTAACCAACCCTACCTAACCCAACCTAACCTAACTTTATAGTTTAGGTTAGGTTAGGTAGCAGAAAAAGCTAGGTTAGGTTAGGTTAGGTAGGTTAGGTCGTCGAAAAAACATTAATTCACGAAAACTTGGCTTATTAGGCAAATCGGGCCTTGCATAGTAGGCTGAGAAGTGCGTTCTGGCTACTAGGTACGACATATATATATATATATATATATATATATATATATATATATATATATATATATATATATATATATATATATATATATATATATATATATATATATATAGAGGGGGAATGTATATATCTAGAGAGGCGATCTAGAGGGGAAATGCCCGCTGCATCCTCGGTTCCTGCTCGGCGTCGGAGGAGTTCGAGGAAATCTACAGCCTCTACGAAGCGAACTTTTTCTTGTGTCCTCTTAATGTTCATTTTTTGTATAAAATCAGATATGTAACTATATATATATATATATATATATATATATATATATATATATATATATATATATATATATATATATATATATAAATATATATATATATATACAGTCTGGTGTTGACAAAGGCTTTAACAAGCCGAAACGTTCACCTCATTTCATATTTCTCTGTTGATTTTCCGCATAAAATGATCAGTGTTTTGTGATTGTCAATTGCATATATATATATATATATATATATATATATATATATATATATATATATATATATATATATATATATATATATATATATATATATATATATATATATATATATATATATATATATATATATATATATATATATATATATATATATATATATTATTTAATATGACCGAAAAAGTAAGATTAATAATTCTAACACGAATTTTCTCAATCTTTCGTACATTTCTTTTCACTGTTGGAGGTAAATAAAAAATCAATTCTCCAAAATTCATTTTTATGTCTAGTCTGACGCGACACGAGCGCGTTTCGTAAAACTTATTACATTTTCAAAGACTTTAGTTTACAAATACACAACTGAATAGAACTTACGCATCTCCTATTTTATATCTACATTTGAGTGAGGTGGATGGGGTGAGGAGGCATTAATAGGGTATTAATTTCATCAACACAAGACAGAACAAGAGGTGGCATTAATAGGGTATTAATTTCATCAACACAAGACAGAACAGGAAACAATGGGTATTGAATAGAAGTGTTTGTAGAAAGCCTATTGGTCCATATTTCTTGATGCTTCTATATTGGAGCGGAGTCTTGAGGTGGGTAGAATATAGTTGTGCATTAATTGGCTGTTGATTGCTGGTTTTGACTTCTTGATGTGTAGTGCCTTGCAAACGTCAAGCCGCCTGCTATCGCTGTATCTATTGATGATTTCTGTGTTGTTTACTAGGATTTCTCTGGCGATGGTTTGGTTGTGGGAAGAGATTATATGTTCCTTAATGGAGCCCTGTTGCTTATGCATCGTTAAACGCCTAGAAAGAGATGTTGTTGTCTTGCCTATATACTGGTTTTTTTGGAGATTACAGTCCCCAAGAGGGCATTTGAAGGCATAGACGACGTTAGTCTCTTTTAAAGCGTTCTGTTTTGTGTCTGGAGAGTTTCTCATGAGTAGGCTGGCCGTTTTTCTGGTTTCATAGTAAATCGTCAGTTGTATCCTCTGATTTTTGTCTGTAGGGATAACGTTTCTATTAACAATATCTTTCAGGACCCTTTCCTCCGTTTTATGAGCTGTGGAAAAGAAGTTCCTGTAAAATAGTCTAATAGGGGGTATAGGTGCTGTGTTAGTTGTCTCTTCAGAGGTTGCATAGCGTTTCACTTTCCTTCTTATGATGTCTTCGAATAAGGAGAGAACAAAATACTTAATGCTGATCTATTAGCCCCCACTGGCAAAATCTGGGTGCAGCACAAGAATATCTTCCAATATTCCAGAGTGTATGAAGTAATTACAGAGCTCAAAATACCTCATACCATTTGGTATGAAGTCACTGATAACAGGACAATCACAGATATAGTGTTGGAGAGTATGTTCTCTCAAGTAGGACTGAAAACAGATGTTTTTTTTTTCCACCAAGAAGGCTATAAACCCATGGAACCGCTTACCCGCTGAAGCCGTAAATGCCAAATTCCAGCTAAAAAATATCATTAAGACAATTGGCGGGCTCTTTAACAAGCCCGCCAGGATATTGTATATTATTTAATAAAGAAAAGAGAAAATAAACTTTCCAGTTGCCAGAATTAGTCTGTTAAATGGATTTGCAATAACGAAACAAATTTTACAAATGTCTTGTGTACATCGTCAGTTTTCAACTTGTTTATAACATTAACAAGTTTATAGCTCAAAACTACAATCTACCAACAACGAAAAAGTTACACTGAAGCAAGTCGTCATTGCAGTATAATAGTATAAATGTACGACTATCGTCGGTTTTATGATAAGTCAGTATTTTAGAGATATTCTTTATATTGTCACGTGGGGGGTGGGCCGGCGCTCTGCTAGCACTCAGTTGCTAGGGGCTCAAAAGGCCGAATACTCAGCCCCACCGACTCCCGGGATTCACCAGAGTCTCCTTGGTCACACTGGAGAGGACCAACAATGCCCACCTCCGCAGGTCTTTGCTTCCACCACAAAAGTGGTGCCACTGATTCACCCTGGAAGCCCTTCAGTCAAACACGGGGAAACTGCTGTTAACAGTTCCGGCCTAGACCCGTAGGGGAGTGAAGGAAGACTCAGGCTTACCTTATAACAATAACCTCCCTGAATCTTGCCTGCCAGACAAAAAGGTTGCAGGAACGCCTTTCCCGCCTGTCTTCTCTATCTTCTTCTTAACAAGGTCGCCAGCTGGGTTATTATATCTGCACCCCAGCAATGCAGATCAGTGGGTGTATTATATATTGTTTGTAGCCAGAAGATTGCTACTCCCATAGATCTGCTACTAGACTGTTGGCCCAGGGTACTCTCCCAGGAAGGTCTGTGTGTCTTTACCTCTCTCTAGCCACTACGTTAATAGTTGCCACCATCCAGGCACTGATACTGATCGGATGGCTAAGGGTACACTTTTACGTAAGTCTGTGCTGTCTTTACCACTCTACAGGCAATAAGAACTTCTATAGAGAACATACTGTTCCCTAGGTGGTACTATGATAACCTTCGTGTATGCTCATAAAGAAATATCATAAATGGAGGCACACTTAAACACAGTGATAAAAGTGTGAATTTACTGATGCAAATTACATGATCACACATACAATCACAAGTAATACATGAATATGAAAATAAGGATAATAAGTCTGGAGATCGTCAGCCTCTTCTTCCACGACCTCCAACACTCCTTCAACTGGGCAGAAAGACAGGAGTCCCACACTCTCTCACAGGAGGGCCTCTTCACCACGTCGGCGCCTCTTCTTCACTGTCCTGCCATCCATACACACTGTCCTCTCTGACAGTCCTGGACACAAGCTGCCTTGCAGCCTACTCTACTACTAAAGTATTAATGTCCTATTGCCACATACATAAGTAAATATTGTGGCCTAACTAGCCTACTCACACAAGGGGTAATGGGAGGGAAAATGATTTACCTTACATTCCTGGCTCACGACGCCTGTCCCTCGATGGTGTGAGGTTCCCACGCTTCCTGAGTCGATCCTCGACGAACCAGGAACGTTCCACAGGTCCTCAGGTATCGCGGAGCCTTCACGTCGTCGCCGTTCCAATCCCTGAGATTCAGCTACCCCAATCCTGGTTCATCGATGGGCGCTGAGCTAATCACTATTTTCCCACACTCGCCCCTTCCACAAGGCGTTGCTCCTTGTCCTAGGAACGGTGTCGTCCTTACAAAACCCTCAGTGGACGTGACCCGGTCACAGCTAGGCTTGCCCGCCACACCTTTTCAGGCCCTCAATGTCCAGCGTCGCCGCCCAGCGTCGTTGCCGAATATTTTCCAAGTTTGGCACTCTTTCGCTCAATAAACTTGGTTCCTTTTTGCTTCCCAGAAGCGCGGGGTCTCCAATACGTGAGATGGGCTGTGATAGCCTGCACTAATCCACCAAGAAAGGCTTGTAGAGCTTCAAATCCTTGAGAGCAGACCGAGGTGCGTCCTGTCGCTTCCAAGGTCAAGTCAACTCTGACGTTGGCGCCGCCCGGGGCACTCGGTGACGTTATGGCGGGCCCTGATTGGTCGCCCGCGACCTAAGTCGGCCAATCCGCGATCGGCTAGTGTCCTTTCCAAAAGGTCATATCTGCCTTAGGGGATACTCTTTCATTTTATATCAGGGCGCCAATTTCCCCTTATTTACAACTTATAATGTAACTTCCTTCCTTTAACTGGCAGCCGGTCTGGTCGCCACACATGTCAATAGACTCCCTGAACCTCAGAGAATCAGTAGGGAGAGCTCATATGACTCTTTACGCCGGCAAACGAAAGAAATAGGAGAGGGCACCGTAACAATATACAGTCTGATTTAACTAAAAACATCCCAAAAGGCCATTTGTCATGAGAAGTGTGTTGAGCTTTCTTTACGCTGACAGCTAGCTGGAAATTTGACAATAGCAGCTTCGTCCACAATGGATACGTATAGCACAAACCTTTATCCCCAAACAAAAGGAGTGGATGCTACTTTATATAAAACCTATTTATGATTCAGATCTGTTAATCGTCCCAATTTTCTTTGAACCCTCGCTTTTCAACTGCCTCCCAAACCTCCTTTTGAAGGATCTTTTAAAGCCTATCTACATGCAGCTAGTACATTCCAGCCCATCCTCCTGTTTTGGTAGTACTTATAGTAAAGATGAGGACCATAGTATATATACCGACATACAACGAAATTAGAAAGTATAAATCTAGCAGTCAACTTGATCACCATTTACCTGTAGACTATGCCGACATGCTGCTTCAACAATATGCAAGCACTGCTAGTATAAGCAGCCTGCCCGTAGATGTACAACACTATCTGACTAGTACCAAAATAAATCGTAACTGCAATACTGAATTTGCCTGTAGTAAGATAGGGCCTGATGATAACTATGGGATAACCCCCTTTGTAATTAAAAATACACTCAAGAAAGGTAAGGCTACCTCTCGGAGAGGATGGCATCACATACAATACCATGAGAGTATTTGCTGAGCTGCCAAATAGCCCTTTGCTAGAATTGTTTACTCAAAGCCTAAGGCAGGGTGTCTTTCCCGACCGCTGGACAGAGGGACTCATAATACCCATACCCAAACCTAATTCACAAAAAATTAGACCCATTTCTCTGACGTCGTGCATGTGTAAAGTTCTTGAGAGGATTATCCTCGACAGTCTAATGGTTCAAATCAAGCCTCACCTTGCCCCTAACCTGTATGGTTTCCTTCCTGGTAGAAATACACAAACTTGCTTTGCTGAATATTTTATCAGAGAGAGACCAAACTCTCAGGCGGCATTTATTGATCTCCAAACTGCTTTTGATACAACAAACAGAGAAATAATATTAGAACAACTAGCCCCTTTTGGAGTTAAGGGAAGACTGTTGACATGGCTCAGGGGTTACCTGAGTAACAGAACCGCCTCAGTCCTTTTCAAGGGGGTCAAAAGTAAACTTTGTGCACCCTTTGAGTTGGGTACACCCCAGGGTGGAGAGCTAAGTCCTACACTGTTCAATGTTCTGATGCACAAATTAACAATTGATAATCCCACACTACCTGACGAAGCCGTCATTTGTTATGCCAATGACACATGCATTGTTGCAAATACCCACACTAGACTGCAAGCTCTACTTGATTCACTCGCTGCTAAAAGCATTGAATGTGGTCTTGTCATCTCCATAACTAAATCCAGAGTTCTCCATCCCCAAGAGAAAATTCATGCCCCTATAACTTTCAAGGTCAACAACCAGAACATTGAAACGTATAGGCAGCTCAAATACCTTGGTACCTTGGAGTTGGTATTAACAGTGACATTGTAAACGATCTACACCGTAGGTTAAAAGAAAGACTAAAACCACTGAAAACACTTACTGGTAAGAATATTGGTATCGATATTAAATATGCTAGACTATTCTATATGATGTTTGTTAGATCTCTCGTTGATTATAATGCTCTGCACTTAATTAATTTCCCCTCCTCTGTGTTGGACAAACTTGAAGAAGTACAGAATGAAGTTATGAGGATAATTCTTGGTGCCCCAAGATGCACAAGAATCATCAACATGCGGGAAGAACTGAAGCTTCCAACCATACTAGAGAGAATCATGCAAGTCAACACCACCTTTTGCCTTAAAGTCATGAGAGATCCTACATCTCCTGCATTGCTCAGAGACAAATTATTTAGTGCTGTTAACACCCTATTGACTGGTGCCAACATACCAACTCACTCCTTTTATGATAAATGGCTGAGAAAAAATGCTTACAATCTCATCAAACTCAACATTCCTTTCAAGTGTCTGTCTACCAAGTGTCTTTCAAGTCTACCTGTCTCTGATATTCTTCTTTATCTCTATCCCCACCATTCAAGTATCATACACACCTGTCTCCAAGAAAGATAATGAGAATCTTACGCTTCTCAAAGTTGTCATACTCGAAACAATTGCCTCCTCCATCGAGTATTTAAGATCTCACAAGCATTGTGTCAACACCGACGGCTTAGTTCAATCTTCTACTGGACTGCAGCAGTAAGTAGGTTTTATAGAAATAATATTTGCACAAAGACTGTCAGTGTCAGGTTAAACAACTGGCTGATCTCCAAACAAGCAGAACTAGCAGCAATACACCTAGCTACCAGTATATTAAAAACATTGGAGGAGGAATAATATTTTGTGACTCAAGGTCTGCTCTTCAAGCAATCGAAAACTTCTGGAAGATCGACAGCAAGAACCATACTACCAATTATAAATGACCTAATTGCTGCACAGAGTAAAGGGTCTCGAATCTCCTTTGTATGGATACCTTCACGCATAAATATAACCCATCATAATGAGACAGATATTGCAGCCAAATTGACGTGCAACACAGACGAAGTATAATTAGATCTAGGTATCCCCATCTCAAATGTCAAAACTATATTGGTCCAAACACTCAGGTCTGATAAGAAAGAAATTACTGAATCCCAACGACTTGAAAGTACTAGTGTAAAACACTGATTTGTTCAGATCTGAAACTTATATCTATGTGCAGCACAAAACGTCCACCAGACTGTGCGACAGTGTTTGCAAGGATCAGGTATGGTTACCGTTGTCTGTGGCAGGTGGCTACAGATGACGGATCTCCCAATCCTGAGCACTCCAGATGTAAACTTTGTGAGCAGGAACTACGGCATGATCTCCCACACAACATCATTCGTGTGTATCATCAATACACACGAATGCCCAGTTATTAGACCTTTCAGACCAGTTGGCATGAGGTAGCTGGTCCAAGCTTTGCAATTACTTTATTCACTCTCGTATTCTTGAAGATATCCTCACAGTGTACCTAAAATTTGCCACAGCAAGACTACTAAACATATGGCCCTGTATGACTAACCATGCTGCGAGATGAAGACTTTTATTACCACTACTACCTTATTCACTTTTGTGTTGATGATATCCTCAAAATGCTTCCAGAGTCTGCCAGTGCAGATTACCTATCACATACCTCTGTATGACTAACCATCCTGTGTGATGGGGATTTTTTAGCATTACGTAGTTAGCTTTTTTGACACATTGTACTCTCCTTCATATAGTCTAGGGTAGCTGCACAACTGCACATGTACCTCATCTATTAATAAAAAAAAATTATGAACCCATCTCTGCCCTTGTGTGGCAGTACGCAATAGAAAGTTGTTTTTACATATTAGTACATTAAAACATTGATTGTATTGATTGTAACCATGATATATATGTGCTTCAGCCTACAATTTAGACCTATTGTCTTGTATATGACTCTCTATCCTGTGTGACAGTGAATACCAGCATTATTCTCACTTTAAGATGACTTAATTGAAAACCTCAGATTAGGAAAAATTGTAATTAAATTTTGTCAATAAAGATGTTAATAATAAAAAAGGGCACTATTAAGTAGTATAAACCGGAAAACTATTTTATGCTTATGTTGGAAAGACGAACTATACTAACCTTAACGAACCTTCCTAGGCCTAATATAATACATATGTGTGCTATATTAGTCCTAGGAATATTTAAGTTTGTTTTTTAGCTTCATTTTGTCTTGACACTACAAAGCGAATAGTACAAAGTTCTGCTATCTAATTGCTTAGAACTTTAATCTTTGTACAATGGTGCACACAGTTACAAAATTACTATCTAAACAGGAGAATGGTTTGTTATCAGCTATACCACTTTGAAAACCTCGATCACATTGCCTGGTCCCTTCCAAGTGCTAGTCGTAATTGCTTAACGTTCTCTCCTTATTATTTTTTTACTATTATTCTAAATGCCCCCTTACCCTGCATTTTTAACGAGATGACTGTCTATCCACTCAGCAGTTTACAAGATATTAGAGAGTTGTCTCTGCAACGATGTCATAAATGGCTTAATCCACAACAGTTCTGGCTTTCTATATCAGTGTTTTAACCATGCAGTATAACTATGCAAACTTAATGTTTGGCATTAAAAACTTATTTCAAGGACAGAAGACATTACGTTTCCCTTCGTCAAGACACCTTCAGAACCTTCAAAATTAAACACAGACTCGAAGTCGTAAATTCAATCATCTATTTTTCTTTTACTATACGTTGATAATGTTTGCCAAGTCTCGTGAAGCAGAATTTAACTAATGAAGCAACTGAATTTAGCTGAATACTTCAAGACTTAATGTGTGATACTGCAAGAACATGAAACAACGTCTTGGATAAGAACTTGATTAATATTCGCACAACTAACTAGTTTCTTGAAGTCCTTTAATCCTTCGTATAACTATTGAGGAGCAATTCATTTGAACGCCTCACTTTCTGCTGTCTTCCACACATGTTAGTTCTTCTTATAAATAATACATATATAGCCTAAATCTAAGAAATACGAATAACATATTTCACGCGCAGGAGGAGCCATTCAATTTTTACTTTTAAATTCTCAAAATCAAAGTCTGTGTTTAGGTGTCTTGGTAATTTAATATACTCGTCAAAAATACATACAAAAGAACATTAAATGGTTAGTATCACCCGAGATCTGATCTAATCTATCTATCTATCTATCTATCTATCTATCTATCTATCTATCTATCTATCTATCTATCTATCTATCTATCTATCTATCTATCTATCTATCTCTCTCTCTCTCTCCTCTCTCTCTCTCCTCTCTCTCTCTCCTCTCTCTCTCTCCTCTCTCTCTCTTCTCTCTCTCTCTTCTCTCTCTCTCTTCTCTCTCTCTCTTCTCTCGCTCTCTTCTCTCTCTCTCTTCTCTCTCTCTCCCTCTCTCCCTCTCTCTCTCTCTCTCTCTCTCTCTCTCTCTCTCTCTCTCTCTCTCTCTCAAAAGTCCGTTCGTTAATTACTAGAATTGTCATATATGAAACTAGTTCCTTCTATCTTGGAAATACAGCATCTTACGTTGCTTGAATACAGCCTTAAACAATGCTTTATACAGTTAGAATATCTCGACGCAACATACCATTATGGATATGTGCCTGCTCTTGCATCAACCTGTTATAAACATACTGTTTTACTAGGCATTGTTCTTTCACTAATACCTGATCCGTATTCAATAATATGACCATTCTGTTTTATGGAGCTGTACTTAGTCCTACTCTCAGGGCGGGGAACAACCTAGGCTGGGCACAATATGGCTTGATTATACTGAACAAAATAATTTTCTAGTGTACAGAAAACGTTTATGAATCCATTAAATTCGTAGAAACAAATTAGGGTATATTCATGTATGTATTCAACATTTTAATTAAATACATAACTTAACAAAATAGCAAAACAAAGTTTGAAAAAAATGCCTCAATACCTCAACAGAAATAACTAATTTCACTTTGTCAAGCGTAATTTCACCTTTCAATCACAATGTAATTTCACCTTTCAAGTGCCACCTTATCCTAACGAGCAAACAATCTTCACACACAAAACAATTAACTACAAAAACAAAATGCAGACACCACTCAACACGAAGTTTTAATGTTGGCTCATGTAAGAACAAAACTGCTAATTCTACCTCATCCTTACAGTTACAGAAGATGTAATTTATTTTTTTTTATTTTTACATGCAAGCATGCAAGTATAAGGCAATAAATACAATAAAAAGAACAGAATAAACAAAATAAGCAAAACAAAAAACCACCGGCCAGAAGGACCGACAGCACAGTACAAAAACAGCAAACATCAACAGAACACAAGAGAAAATAGTGTAAACAGGCTAGCAATACACAAAACACAATAACACATAAAACAAAACAAACAAACATCATAACACACAGGGAAAGCATAAGGAGAACAAATAACAAAAAAGACAAACATAAAAATACAAAATTATAAAATCATAAAATATACAACAAGCCAAGAAACAAACATAAGCCATACATGGCACAATAACAACACAAACAATAACATGCATAACTAACCACTTGCGATGCAAGAAATAAAAGGAGAGGCACAAGCACAGAACACACTAGGGCAAACATCATAGCCAGAGGGGCACATATTACATAATCAAAGGAACAGAGAAGCAGTAAATGGGATAGCTACACACAATGTATGTTAAAACATGTAAGGAACACAATAAACAGGGACATTGAGAAAACTAAAAATAACACCGGCCTGAAGGGCGCACAAGAAATAAAGCGTATAGCAGAACATACCACAGGTCCCATGTATACACTAGACACACGGCAATCACACAAACTACTCAGATTGCTCATACTTCTCCGGCCACTCCGCCGCCGGGAAACGAATACAATACGCCTCCCAAAGCAACATGATGTTGTCCGGAACAGGGTGAGCATGGGCCGTACGAGGATCAGGCATCAAGTCCGGCACACCCACAACAAAACACCGAGCCTGCGGAACCCAGACGGTCGAGGGGCACCACGGAACAGGCTGCACGCGGTCAACAAAGTAAAACGACAAAGAGTTATTCTTCCTATCATACGCTACGCCGGAGGCCAAGACGATTGGTAGGGGCTTTTCCCCACGGGGCCGGGCAACGAGCAGCGCACTCGCAGCCTCCTTGGCAGTTCCACAGGGCTCCGCGGCAACCACCGGACGTGTCACCTGCAGGGGCTCCCCACGCCGAACATCCTTCCTCAGCAACAACACAAGGTCGCTGCCAGCACCAGCACCCTCACCACCTACGTCCGTAGGAGCGACCACCCCCCACTGCGGAGAACCTTCTGCAGAAGAAAGAACATGAGGTTAATCATATGCACAAACGTCGTCATCAGCAGGCACATGGACGTCAGCAACTACCATCGACTTGGATCGGATGCTTCGCGGTCTACCACATCATCGCCTGAAGACTCACCGGCGTCGAAATCCCCCACATCAGCCCAAGCAGTAGAATATCGCCGGGACCGTTTGGGCTCCGGCCGCACATCCTCAGAGCCAGAGGCTGACCCAGAACCATGGGCTTCACAAGCCGTGCGAACCGATGCCCGTCGCATGACGGCAGCAGCCTCAACCGCAGGGGGAACCGGACCGCACACAACAGGACGCTCCACAGCCCCCCCCCCCCCAGCACCCAGCTCAGCCGAGACACCAGGCGAAGGCGCAGGGCTAGATGCAGCAGCAGGAGACGAGGAAGACGAAGACGTCGACGACACGCAGAGACCATCTGGAAGACCCCCGGGAGCAGCTGTGACAGCGACAGGGGCAGGAAGATCAGCCGACGGCACCAGAACACCCGGAGGAGGAGCCGCACCATCAGGAGGACTGCTGGGCGACGCAGGGGGAGCCGCAGCAGCCAACGGGACGTCAACGTCCTCGCCCACGGAATCCACCCCAATAGGGAGCTACGGGAAATCCTCCTCCTGGAACAGGTTCACAGGAGTGACAGCAGCCTCCGAGCACCCAGCAGCCTGATGCCCCAACAGGCCACACCGAAAGCAGGTACGGGGTTGCCGGGCATAGAAAACCCGGACGTAGTACCCCAGAAGCCGGACCGAAGAAGGGATGTCAGACCTCAGGCGCATCCCAATGGTACGAATGTTCGTCCGCATACCCTTATACCTCCCTGAGGATAGCGTGTGCACCCGCACACTGACAACTGCGCCAAACTGCTGGAAGTAACGCCGGAGTAGTTGTTCGGGAAACTCCAAGGGCGCCCCGTGCACACTCACGTAGGTCAGGGCACCACTACGGTCTGTAATAGTCACAGAACCGGCACCATCCGGCAGCGACAAGGAACGCCCCTTGTAACGGCGGAGGAAAGCACGATACACCTCCTCCCCCGCCAACTTGATAATAACCCGGTGAGCAGTTACCAGCTCAATCCTGTAGACGTCGTCGACCGGGACACGGAGCATGTCACACATGACAAGCTCAACTAAAGGATAGCCAACACGGCCCATAAACTCCAGTCCCACAGAGTTTACTCTCAACACAGGAGGGAGAGGGACCCCCATCGCAAGCGTGCGACGTCACCACCAGCCAAGCAGCAACTTACAGAAGATGTAAATAAGCAATGAACTGAACGTAGACCAGGACCACTGGACGTGCCGTCCTGTCTGGACACGTCTCTGGGCGACTACGAGTCAAGATTGAAACAAATCGCCTCGATAGTTTCAATGGTTCCGGTTAGTGCTTAAAACATAACATTGCTATCTAACGATAACAAATTAATATGGATAACTTTAATGCAAACTGTTGTCTAAAATTAAAATCTAATGAGCCACAATTTCCTAAAACTGAAAAAATCTACATAGCATGTTATGATGAGATGAATGACATGGAACACAATATGGCAGCACTAAATGCTGGAAAGCAGTGAGGGTGGTGTCTGAGTATCGTTATTGTTATCAAAGGGATACGGGGAGGTGGGAGGCCTTTGGCGCCGGGGAGATAGCAAGGTATTGCTCCGGGGATATAGGGAGAGAGCAAGGTATGGCGCCGGGGATATGGGAAGAGAGCAAGGTATGGCGCCGAGGAAGGGCGTGGTGTTTGGGATACGGGGTACTGGGGATATGAGAAGGACGGGGTTTTGGCATCACGGATATAGGGAGGGGGTGGGGCGGTTTATGACACCTGGGATATGGTGAGTGAGGCTGGGTATGGCACCTGGGATATGGTGAGTGAGGCTGGGTATGGTATCTGGGATATGGTGAGTGAGGTTAGATATGGCACCTTGAATATGGTGAGTGAGGTTGGGTATGGCACCTGGAATATGGTGAGTGAGGCTGAGTATGGCACATGGGATATGGCGAGTGAGGTTGGGTATGGCACCTGGGATATGGTGAGTGAAGTTGGGTATGGCACCTGGGATATGGTGAGTGAGGCTGGGTATGGCACATGGGATATGGTGAGTGAGGTTGAGTATGACACCTGGGATATGGTGAGTGAGGTTGGGTATGGCACCTGGGATATGGCGAGTGAGGTTGGGTATGGCACCTGGGATATGGCGAGTGAGGTTGGGTATGGCACCTGGGATATGGTGAGTGAGGCTGGGTATGATTATGCAGACGAGGAGTCACAATAATTATGTATAATAAAACAAATAAGTTATCAAAGGAAAAATATTAATATGGGAAACAATAAATTGAATGTATACAACGCTGAATACCTAATTTAGGAAGAATATATGAACAACAATTGAGATTATAACATCACTGCTACATATTGAGAACTGGAGGTAGCTCAACAGTGATCTTGGATGATTATGAATTTAATTTTGTGTAAGAAGCTAAACCAGTTAGTGGATCATGCTGGAGAACAGAGGGTACACTTAATTCCAGGTAGATTTTGGTACAGAGCATCGGATACAAAAATATAAAAAATAATACATGTGACATAAACATTTGTAAATCATGAAGAACTGCTTTCATGAAATTCACCTCTATTTTTTATCAAAATGTTATTATTAATATGAAAAATATAAATTAATTTTAATAGTGAATATATAAATCTATTTAAATTAGTGAATATACAAACTTATTTAGGAAATACGATTATACCAATAACATTTTTATTGGGAGTGTTCGCCTAGCTCTGGGCGGAGGTGAACGTGTCGCCTGTGAGCTCCTGGTTTGCTGACCCGTGGTAGTTTGTGTGTGTGAGCGGACCCTTGGGGCCGTGGCGGCTGGAGGGATGGCGGCCCCCCCCCCCATCCCCCTGTGAAGCGGAGGGATACCATTGGCCTAGAATTTACTGGCCCAGCGCCTTACCCGGCAGTTGAGGTGGTGATGATTGACATGTTGTGGGTAGATGTGGCGTCTGTGTGCGGCGTTCAACTTGTATCCGGGCATCGAACTGTTGTGAAATTCTGTTCTACGGCTGTGTATCGTGACTTTGTGGACCTCTATGACGGGAGGACCTTTACTCTGCCTGAGGGTGGTGGTTCGGTGGAAGTGTCGGGCAGGTGCAGTGAGACTACCTATGTGGCAGTTCATGGTGCTCCCTTTGAGTTCCCCGACTCTCTTCTCCAGCGTCATTTTACCCGGTATGGGCGGGTCTTGAGTGTCCAGATGAAGTCTGCAGTCTCCTCCGGGCGGTGGAAGGGTATCCCGAATGGGACCCGCACTGTGGCGCTGCGCTTGAAGGACTCCATCGCTTCGTCTTTCCAGCTTCTGGGCTTCATGGTACGCGTGTTCTATGGGGGTCAGCCCCGGACTTGTTTCCAGTGCGGACTCTCAGGCCATCAGGCTGCGGGATGTGATGCGAGCCGGGTCGGGCCTGTGAACCTTTTCAGGGAGGAGGACTTTCCCCCGTTGGCGGTCCCGGACCTGTCAGAGGGTGCTTCTGTGGTGAGTGATACTTCCCAATCGTCTGATGCCCCATTGCCGGTCTCTGATGCCAGCCTCGATGTGGCTGTGGGTGTCGGAGTGGAAGGTAGTGCATCCCTGGCTCCCGCACCTCCGCCTCCCGTGCCTGCCTCGTCTCCAGTTGTCTCCTGTGGTGTGTGGTCTCGTGACTCCGGACGTGGAGGCTGCGCCTCGGCCTGTACTGTCTCCAGCAGCTGTGTCTTCAGCCCGTGTCGACGTGCACAATGTGATGTCTCCTGCGGTGTGTGGTTCCCTTCCCCGGGTTGTTGAGGCTGCGATGTTGAGTGATCGTGTGCTGCGGGGAGTTGCGCGACCGACCAGCGGTTCTGCTGCGGTGCTTCCTGCCGGGGGTGATAGTTCCGACGACCTGCGACCTGTGTCCAAGCGTTCGCGGCGAGTTTTGAGTCTGTCTCCGCCTCGTGATGAGGCCTGGACCGACGTCAGGGATTTTGGGGACTCCGGAAGTTCGTCTTCTGTGGATGGTGATGTGAGTGACGCTGTTGGAGTGCCTGAGGCTCCTATGGGCCATGTTGCAGCGGTGATGGGTCCTATGGTGGGATTGTCGCCTGGTCCAGTATCTTCTCCGGCTGCCTCTGCGTCACTGGTTGCTGGTTCCCTGGGTTGGGAGGTTGTGGCGCCAGCCGAAATTGCGGGAGAGGGAGGGGGACTTGGTGCTGGTTCTTAAGAATGCTTCTGTTCCGGCGGCCCCCGTGCCTCTGGCATCTATGTCTGTCCCTTCCACGCATCTGCCTTCTGCTCAGCTGTCCTTTGTTACTCCGCTCCCTGTGGTGTCGGCCCCTGCACCATCGCCTTCTGTGATTGTGTCCCCTGCGACTCCGCTCGCTATGTTGCCGGCCTGTGTCCGGCCGACTCCTGTACTTCAGTCCCATGTGGTTCCACCGTCTGTACAGAAGAGCTCTGTGCGGCCTCTTCCCGTGACTTCCACCCCCGTGGTGGAGGGCACCGTGCTGGATGTTCCTGACTTCATGCATTGACCGCGAGGATCACGTAGTCACGTTAACGCGTCTGCGGAATTGTGGGCTCAGTGGGATGCCTACCGGAAGAAGTATCCGCGTCGTTTCTATCCGGATAAATATGAGAATGATTAACTGTGTATGTGGTTCTTTCTCTGTGTTGCTTTATTTATTTATTTGTTTTGATGAGCTATGTGATAACGGGTTATTTTTTTTCTGTGTTTCTTACCTGGTTATTGTTGGGTTATAATGTTGTAGTGCTTTTTTTCTGACTGTATTTCATTGTTACCTTTGTTTAAGATGCCATTTTGTGTTTTGCATGAATTTTGTTTGTGTCTTCCTGTTCTTCTGTTTATCGGTGTGCTTCTGTTTTGTACATGTGAATGATGTTGTTGATGTTTTTCTGTTTTGTTGTATTTGTGTTTCCCAAATAAAAAAAATAACATTTTTATTCGTGATTTATAAAGTTAATGGAAGCACCAGCTCGGGAGAACAAGAACATGACATTAACGCTGCAATGAATATAATTTATATTTTTTATTTCATTTCATTAAGAAGAGTGCGGCTATTTTAGTCTTAAACAAAACCAATTTATAAAAAATAGAGATATGTGTTGGAAGCAAAGTTTAGTTTACTAAAATTAGATTCCAAAATAGCCTAAGACCACATGTTCATCCCCCCCCCCCCCCCCCCCCGCAGAAAATGGATTTGCATAGTATGACACTTTGTGTCTTTTTAATTCCAAAAACACGCCTATCCTCGGATGTATTGTCATCAAAGGCAATGATGAACGTGTTTAAATCGAGAACACTCATCCTACCTTGGTTGAACAGAGTAGGACTGGGATAGTCTCTGTTTACTTCTGGATGCTGGCGACGCTTCGCCTCTAAACTGTTCACTTTACTGTCTAGGAATACACCGTCTGGGTCCTTCTCCTCTGAGATCGGGAGACCATCTTGATATAAATGTGTACCATGTAACAGTGGTGTCTTAAAACCCTCAACGGTATCGTGAATGTTTTATGAGACGCTGTTGGGCCATGGAACTCCAGCCGTCGCCAAGCCTCCACTTGGTTGAGGATTGGCTAACCAAGCCTCCACTTGGTTGAGGCCTGGCTAACCAAGCCTCTACTTGGTTGAAGATTGGCTAACCAAGCCTCCACTTGGTTGAGGCCTGGCTAACCAAGCCTCCACTTGGTTGAGCCTTGGTTAACCAAGCCTCCACTCGGTTAACCTGTGTAAGAGCACCCACAGGTTAACTACCTACACTTGGTTTAAAATTTAGTTCCACATTACAGTGAAATTCCGTCCTAAACAAGTGGTACTGGAACGGAATTACCTAATATATATTTATTAATAAAGTTTGGTCATTTTTATTGGATTTTTGCATATGCAAATTTATTTTATAGGCTATGACGTTAAAATATTAATATTTTAATGAATGAAGAATAAAATAAAAAATATGATTTAGGCTATGATAAATTCTGATTTTATTTACGAAATAAAAGGATGAGGGAAGGATAGAATTAGAAAGCAATAGCTTTCTTGTATAATGTTATGTGGGTTTAACAAGAACAGTATAATGAAGTCTTAGTAAATTAAATTACTTTGTAATTTTTTTAGTATTTGTATGTTGATTCCCACAACAGTGGAACGAATAAACATACTTAAAAAATATTAATCTATTCATCAGAAAGCTATAGTCATACACTGTACTGTATTACTTTCAAAAGTATACCGTTAAGCAGATCATAACATATTTGAATAAATAAATAAATAAATACACGACTATATAAAGATCAATATTGTGGACTCAGTGTTCAATGGGAATTAATTTTAAATTGCGTCACTCTCCCTCTGAACATAAGAGGCAAAACTAGCCGACCTCTCACGTAGTTCAAGGGAGAACTTCATAACAAATCTCAAAGTATACCTGATCAACCGGGCTGTGACTCATACATCAGCCTGCGAGCAGCTGTGTGTAACAGCCTGCTTGACCAGACCACCGACCAGAAGGCCTGGTCAGAGACCGGGTTGCGGCGACATTGATCCTCGGAACCAACAGTAGGTAGAGAGCAAGTACATACAAAACACAAGACCTCAAAATACGACGGCAGTAAAAGTCAACTTGAGCTGAGCTAAAGCTTTTCATAAAGTTAATAGTTTCTCCTGAAGGTCAGGGATAAGTTAGGGTAACGAGCAACTTGAGAAGCCTAGTTCAAACTTTATAAATATGAAATAATTCATGTAATTTTTTTTATCTTTTGAAGACAAAAGTTGAAAAGTGTATTGCAGCTAATATTATAATGAAAAATATAATAGCGCGAATTCTATACAAAGCATAATTCCAAAAATATATTAATTTATTAAAATTATTATTCATTAAAATATTATTTATATTAATTTTATGATCAAGTTATATCGTGAAAATTTGAAATAATGAAGTGTTTTTAATGGGATGAATTAGGAATAGTGTCATTTCCACATGCAAGCACAGTGTTACTCAATTTCTACTGAAGCCTGTTACAATGTAATTAGCAGTATTTTAAGGGAAACAAAATTGAAATACAATTGCTGTGGGAAAACTCCAGGCAGCTATTCTCTTTTTTAAATTGACTTTAATAAGATAAATTTTTATCTGATAAATGTTCTTAGTGAATAAGTAATTAAGTGAATGAACCTGTATGTACTGATTCAACTGCCTGAAATTATCTCATATAATCTGGGGGGACAATTTGTAGCTTAAACCACTTTGAGATGGCTCCTTCTTAAACCACAAATTGTTTACCTTATAAATATAATTATATTATACCACATATGGTGGTGTAATCTACTATTATTATGGTAATAATTAATAATTATGAGTACTACTTTCACAGTAAAGAACAAAAAAAGGGCTTAGCTGTTCCTGTAGTAGGGACCTGCTAAGACTGTGTAATTGTAGCATCAAAGATGGGTGTGGCCCTGTGACTCTGAGTGCCATGTAATGGCGGCTGTGGAGGCTACAAAGCCGGTGAACAGCTAGGTAAATTATGGGTAAGGCCCAAATGGCTGCTCAGCTTCTTGCTACTCCAAATCACAATTACCTGTTTGGGATGTAAGGAATTAATAAAGGTTCCCTAAACATATAATTACAGGTATGACATGAAATATGAGGGTGTTAAATTGTGTAAACGTACGTCTTGTGTGTTTTCTCCATACAACACAACCATCTACCTATTTATGAATAAACCGTGCACAGATTAAACAAAATACTTGGTAAAACAGATACGGTCGTTGCTGTAGTTGTTGAGAGGCTGTGTTGCTGGTTGCTCGCTTGTTGACACATAATCTGGGTGTCTAACGAGTTAAATCAGCTTCTGGAGCTCTCTACAGCGTGTTTGTTGTTGATGTTCTGGTGACGTTACCTCCCTGCGTGTTTTGTGTTTTGTGAACTGTGTCACCAGGGTTCAACTTAATTCTGTTGTAGGGGTTGTTTGCCCCATAATGATACTCCCTCAGAGCTGTAGGGTATTCTCGAGTCCATACGTCATTCCATCGACTTATCACCCCTGACAGATGTTTGAAACATTGAACCAAATCACTCTCTTGTACATATGAAGGATCCACTGGTTCCTCGTCCGTAAGAGACACAAGGGTTCTGAGAGGTCTCCCATACATCAGATGAGCTGGACTTAATGGTTCACGCTGCAAAACATCATCAGATGTCGGTAAGTGGTCGGTTATTAACTCGTGCTTCTATCTCTATGACTACGGTTTGGAGCTTCTGTAGGTCAATCTTTTGGGAGTGTAGGGTTTTCCGTATGTTACGGCCCTACTGGGATGCAGCCGGGTTCTTTTCTGATGGTATCAGTTTTTTGGGTATCCGGCCCCAAGTTAGTAGAGGCTTTCAAGGGGTGAGCTCTGTAACGCAAGTAAAATCAACGGGGGAGGTACATTAAATACACAAGTATACCAATTTATATATATATTCCTTTCCCACCACCATATGTAAATTAAAGTCACAAAAGGGAATTATTACTACACAGTATTTACATCTTCGTCTTCCTCTGAAGACACTGGATACTTGGCGATGCTCACTCTTGGTAGCCTTTCCTGGTTTCCTCTTCCATGGCCCAGAACCCACGATGAATCCACCCTGGCCACAGGCCAGCCAAATCACAATCCCACTGGGTGCCTCGTCGTGATGGCCTACAACCACAGTCCAGCCTGTAGCTGGCAGGTACTAGTCAGCCTCACTGTTAGGCCACTCCACGACTAATACTAGGGTTGTGAGCCCTAGCCAGGAGCCTCGTGTGACTCGCTGGTCACTCTCCTCGATCAGTACCGGAGTGGGTGGTCTCTTCCACCAGTCAGCCCTGGATACGGCGAATCCCGTTACTGCGAATCCTCAGGCAGGCAATCACACAATCAGCAGAGTTCGTCCGGGGGTGGCTCACAGCTTCTACAACGCAGACTGGTGAAGAAACCTTGTCTGCCTTGTGTAGACTGATTCACCGTTCATCACAGCCGTCCTAGGTTGACTCTGTGAAAGCAGACACGTCATCAGTACTGGGACACTACATGGGACCACTAGGAAACATCACTTACTAGCTTAGATACAAACATCCACCTCTTCGCTCCATAGATGGCATTCACTGTCTAAGCGCCACCTCACCAGAGGTCAGCAGCGGCTACGTCACGAGCTGTGGGAACCGACCTGTGAGATTTATATTTATTTAATTTATATGAATTTATATTTACGTTAATTTATATACTTCGATAGCAATTTGTATAATGATAAGTGGACTGTATTTCTGCAATAATCTCATAATCTCACAAATCGATCCTCTACACATTAGGGGGGGTTTATATTTATATATATGCAGCCAATCAAACTACAGAATTAACTACATACATTGAAGAGGTTCCTTATCTTATAGTACAGCAGGTTAGTCCACCAGGTATAACTAGGGTGTAGACACCAAATTATCCTCTTTGAGGTAGCTTCCATATCACCCAGTAACTGGTGCACAAATCTTCCTTCCTCGTCTTGACCTGTCAAAAGTGCGCTAGCTGTGAAGCCAGAATCCTATATATGACAAGCTATATCAGAGAAAACACTATACAGTACATGGAACAATAAAGACCTGGCTTAATTACCTTTAGTTTGAGGCTTCCACGTGATCTAACCGGGTCACCCTATATCCTGACATTAATGGCCATAAATGAATGATAAACGGGTTTCGGATAGACACTTAACTTGAATTTGTAGACAGCGTGTTGACAATGGTACACCTTTGGTTTCCATAACACTACGTCCAAGTAAATTTAACAGGAGCCGAATTTGCTCCCGTGTGAGCCTCTGGTCTCAATAAACAACAATGGCTGCCCTCCTCCTCACTCTGACGCCTGGCTTACATTGTCCACATTTCAGAAAGTGATAGAAGGGTCACATTTACTCTACTTTAATATTGATAATTAAGTTAATTTATATAAGATGTTTTTATGATGGTAAAGTCCAAAGACTAATGTATTTAAGAATAATTCCCAGCAGAATAGCTGGTGAATTATAATAGTATGTGGTGATGATATCCCGTTTTCTTTAGACGGTAATTCCACTACAAGTTACGTTTTCTATGGGTAACTTGTTTATACAATACAGCTATTATCTGTATGATATAAAATGGTGTCGGATTTTCCGACATAATTCCCCAGGGGCTGCTCACGGGTCGAAGTCCTAATTAGAACAGACGAACACCGATACTCCTCCTTCGAATTATTAGATTAATTTGATGTTAGTAGTTAGTAATCACACATTTGTGTGTCTGTTCGTACAGGACGGATGTCCCGTACTAGAGTTGCAGGGGTTAGAAGTCTAATGCGAATTCATTTCCCTGTCAACTCTTGAAAGGCTAATATTCAAGCCTTATTACATATTATTTAACCCAGAAGACTGGATGTGATCAAGTACTACAGTCAAGTATGATTCAGGGACTGCAGTGAGATCAGTGACATAGATATAACTTGAAGTTTGTTCAGGTAACTGGTCACTGATATATAAACACTGAGGCCCATGGAATACATCTTGATTAAATAATAAATGTATCAAATCAGTCATCAGATTTATTGGGGTTTAATTTAGTTAATTGATTCAGAAGATTGAATAGCTCATCATTAAAGTAAAGTATGGTTCTGAGACTGCAGTGGGTTCAGTGACATTGGTCGCAGTGACTTGTAGCTGTTTTAGGCTACTGTTCACTGATTTGCCACTGAGACCTCATGAACTCATCTTCAGCTTTAAATGATGATACTAACATCAACCTCTGTTGGTATAGTCAGCTGTAATCTCCTTAGTATAATGCTACTGGAGAAATATAATCAGCTGACAAATTTAGATTTCTATTGGTATTGTTTATCTGCAGGCATAGGTCTCCTCAGGCTTGATACTGGGCCTGAGAGTAATTTACCTCCTGCAGAGTTTAACATGGTTATACCCTGATATTTAGTAGGGCTACCGATGAATCGATGACAATAGTCTGTCCCTACAAGGAGACCGAAGTCGGTGAGGTGATCAGACTTAATATTATCTGCCAATTTTATTCCTCTATTTCTCAGGAATTTGGCTGTTGCTCTCAGACCTTGAACTTGTAGGTCTACTGGTATTTTGTCCACCACAATGGCTTGTACTCTACAGACGTACCTGCCTAAGCGTACTGATGGTTGTACCACCTGGTAGACTTGAGGTCCTGCATCTGTTACAAACCCTGAGATGTTGAATGACATCTGGGCTACAGGCCTTAATTGTAATTCATCTGCCAACTTTTTAGTGATATATGTTCTCTGGGATCCTTGGTCAAACAACCCACGGGTATGGACCTTGGCCTGCTTATTCAGGATGGTAATTTGGGCAGTAGGCAAAGTCGTATTACCTTTAGACTTTGCCGAATGGACACTCTTTGTTGGTTGCACCTTGCAGTACTGTACTGAGGTGGGAATGCTATCTTCCACCTTGGGGTTTGGAGACGTTGTTTTGGTGTCTCTGCATAATGCTGCATGGTGCTGACCTTTGTTACACCTATTACAGGTGTGTAATTGGGTCTCACAGTCGTTGATGTTATGTTTCCTGAGGCACCTCGTGCAATGTTGCAAATCTTTGAGTCGCTCAACACGGGCGTCACTATCAGGAAAATTAGGGCAGTGGTACATTGAATGTTTCTCATTGCAGAACAAACATGTTCCATAGCTTCCAGTACCCTTTGGTGTCACGTTCTTGGGTGACACAGTAACTATAGGCTTGGAGGGTCCAACTGCATATACGCCCACACTGCCACTGTTCCACTTTGGTGTTGAATTATATTGTCTAGATTGATTTGGAGTACCTTTGGTACTCTGTGGTTTACTATTATTGGTTTCTGAGGGTTTACTTGGTGGTTTTAATTTGTCATGTGTTCGTAATTGATGAACTACTGACTTTAAACCTTCAGATATTTCATTCATGGATAAGATGCTTTTATTGTAATGAGCACTCATTTGTCTCAATATGTCCCTAGGTATTTTCTCCTGGACAATTATTTTCAAGACCCACTCAGCCCCGTTTGTATCTGCTGTCAGGCTGAGGGCATTGATCAATGATTCTACCTCCAGCTTGAAGACTTGGAGTGAATCAGCTGAAGCCTCCGGTGGGGGTAAATGCAACAGCTCATGAACTAAATGTGATGTTCTTACTTCTGGATCAGCATAATTATCCTTGAGGAGTTTTACTGCCAGATCATAGCCGTCATTAGTTAATCTCAGATGGGATACTACTGTTTTAGCCTCACCTGATAATTGGCCTTGCAAATAAGAGAATTTACTACTCTTTGGTAAAGATTGTTTTGAGTCTACAAGGTCAACGAATTTGTTCCAAAATTCGTCCCAATCTTCCTCATCTTTTCCTGAGAAAGTGGGAAAATTAATTGGAGGGAGTCGAGCTTCTGCTTGACTCGTATTAGATGCAACTGTTGTTGTTGTTGCTGTTGCCTTGTTCTGGGCAATTAATTTGACATAAGGCTGTAACGTGGCCTGAGTGTGATCTTCATAATTCGCAAGATCAACCATAATGTCGTCTATTTCTGTTTCTGATAAATTGGTGTTGGCAAGTTCAGCCACATATGTTGCTATTTGACATTTGATTTGCTCAAATTTACCTGCAGCTGCTTGATAATAGCTTTCCAGGTCAGCATAATCAACTGTTGATTGTTGTGACAAATCTTCACATTTCTTGATCTGTCTTGTTAAGTGGCCTTTAAGACCTGCAAGGGTTCTTTTCATTCTCCCTGCATTATCCATACTGGCTAGTTGGAGAAGCCTTGTGGGGCTTGTACTTGGGCTGCTCATAATACTGAACAAGCTCTAATGGTAGCCTAGGGTAAATTCTGAACTCACTAGGCAATAATCCTACCTCTACTAGAGGTTAGCACTTAAAATTAATACACATTATATATATACAATCATCCACACTAATGATTTGAGTGATAAACCAGTGTCACTGGAAGTACCTTTAGGTTAGCTCTTCTATATCACCCCAGGATGGTAGAGACACTAATTAATCACTCAAAGGTGTAATGATCATAAGTAAATTATTATATATACAACTCAACTCGAGTTGATAAAAATTACACCCAAAATAGGGTCTGCACCATTCATTAATGGTGTTAGGTTATTCAATATAGTACAACTGACTATGGTAATAATGGGACTAGGATGAACGATAATAGTTCAACTAGTCAATGGTTAATATCCTACCCTGATGTGGGTTGGCATTTAGTAAATATTATATTGAGAACACTAGTGCAGTATATATTAAATGATTCTCTATTTTGGAGAAATAATATACACAATTATTGATAATAGCCTCTTAATTAGCCTCTATGAAACTTCTAATACTATCTAGAAGTATTAAATATTATCAGTGACCTCGCGAAATAAAGTCCACAAAATTCGTAGATAATCTCTCGCGAAATGTAACACCACGAAATCCGTGAACAATCTCGCGAAGACACAGTCACTAATTTGGCTGGCTTCTATATTAGCGCTGTCATTTCACGAAATAACACGCCACCAAATATCTGTGGGTGTGCATGAAACCGCTGACGAAGCTGAACTGGGCTGAGGGAGGCTCCTGAGCTCCCTCGAGGCTAGGCTGCCGTCTTGACTGCTGGCCTTTGTTTAAATAACACTGCACTAGTATATTTAATGAATCCACTGGTT
This sequence comes from Procambarus clarkii, assembly GCF_040958095.1. Taxonomy (NCBI): domain Eukaryota; kingdom Metazoa; phylum Arthropoda; class Malacostraca; order Decapoda; family Cambaridae; genus Procambarus; species Procambarus clarkii. Next base: position 49,514,941 of record NC_091153.1, on the reverse strand, counting down.
AACTGGTTCATCCGGTACTAAGATGACCAAATGTGGGTTCAAAGGATCAAATAATCCGTCATCCGGTTCGAAGATGACCAAATAATGTGGGAACCGACCTGTGAGATTTATATTTATTTAATTTATATGAATTTATATTTACGTTAATTTATATACTTCGATAGCAATTTGTATAATGATAAGTGGACTGTATTTCTGCAATAATCTCATAATCTCACAAATCGATCCTCTACACATTAGGGGGGGTTTATATTTATATATATGCAGCCAATCAAACTACAGAATTAACTACATACATTGAAGAGGTTCCTTATCTTATAGTACAGCAGGTTAGTCCACCAGGTATAACTAGGGTGTAGACACCAAATTATCCTCTTTGAGGTAGCTTCCATATCACCCAGTAACTGGTGCACAAATCTTCCTTCCTCGTCTTGACCTGTCAAAAGTGCGCTAGCTGTGAAGCCAGAATCCTATATATGACAAGCTATATCAGAGAAAACACTATACAGTACATGGAACAATAAAGACCTGGCTTAATTACCTTTAGTTTGAGGCTTCCACGTGATCTAACCGGGTCACCCTATATCCTGACATTAATGGCCATAAATGAATGATAAACGGGTTTCGGATAGACACTTAACTTGAATTTGTAGACAGCGTGTTGACAATGGTACACCTTTGGTTTCCATAACACTACGTCCAAGTAAATTTAACAGGAGCCGAATTTGCTCCCGTGTGAGCCTCTGGTCTCAATAAACAACAATGGCTGCCCTCCTCCTCACTCTGACGCCTGGCTTACATTGTCCACATTTCAGAAAGTGATAGAAGGGTCACATTTACTCTACTTTAATATTGATAATTAAGTTAATTTATATAAGATGTTTTTATGATGGTAAAGTCCAAAGACTAATGTATTTAAGAATAATTCCCAGCAGAATAGCTGGTGAATTATAATAGTATGTGGTGATGATATCCCGTTTTCTTTAGACGGTAATTCCACTACAAGTTACGTTTTCTATGGGTAACTTGTTTATACAATACAGCTATTATCTGTATGATATAAAATGGTGTCGGATTTTCCGACACGAGCCGACTAGGACAGGCATCCAGCACTTATGGCCGGCATCTCCCGTCATCACTAGATGGCGTTGTCCATGTTGTGAGATTTTCGGGAGCGGACTCACAGATGGCGTGGACTTCACGGCTTCGTGCTCTGGCGAGGAATTTTGGTTCGTAACACCGTAGGGAATGTTTTACCTTATCAATCACGCGTTCATAGAAGCCTCCATGCCATGGTGCTCTGGGAGGTATGAATTTTCATTGACACTGCCATTGATTTAGGGCTGTGCGTACCTTTGGGTGTGTCCAGATTTTCCTCAGACATGCTTCTCTTGCCACTAAGTTGGACCCATTGTCTGAGATCATTAACTTGGGACAGGATCTACGTGAAGCAAACCTGCCTGTAAGAATGCTTCGGCACTCATATCGGGAGTCACCTCTAGATGGACTGCCCTTCTTGTGGCACAAGTAAAAAGACAGATATAGGCTTTTACTGGTTTCTTGTCTTTGGTGCCTGTTAGTGTTAGTGCTCCTGTGAAATCTACTCCTGTTGTCTCAAAGGGACGAATATGTACAACTTGTTCCTTCGGAAGTGGAGGAGGGCCAGGATATGGACACACTCTGGCATCGTATCTCCGGCAAAGAACACAGGATTTAACTATTGATTTTACTGTCTGCCTACCTTGGGGTAGCCAGTACTGTTGTCTTAAGTCCGTGAGAGTATCTAATACCCCACCATGCAGAGTGCTGTATTTGTGTATGTGTAACACAATTAGTTTGCTTACTATGTGGTGACGAGGGAGCAATATTGAATTTTTTGCTTCCAGATCTATGTCAGCATGCTGTAAGCGGCCTCCCCATCTGATTATGTTATAATTGTCAGTGTCTAACCAGAGACCCAGATCATGTTGTAGCTTCTTAGGAACATTGTCAAATTCTGTCCCGAATGTGTCTGTCTGAGCTCTTTTGACCCAGTACCTTAGGGCACTAAGGAATTTATGCTTGATTCCTATTTTCTTTAGAAAATCAAACACTACTTGGGTGACACCTATAAGTTTGTTCAGTTCAGAGTACCAAGTAGGATCAATTACCAAAGTCCGAGGTAGTTTTGGGTTCTCAGTGGGAACAGTGACATTGGTCACAATGACTTGTGGCTTTTGTTCAAGCCACTGGTCGCTGATTAGCCACTGAGGTCCATTGAACCACATCTCTGCCTTTGTTAATTGCCGTAAAGTCAGGCCTCGGGAGAGATAATCAGCTGGATTCTCTTTAGTGGGTACATATCTTAGTTTATACCCTGCTGACAACTCTCGTATTTCCTTAACACAGTTAATCACATAAGGATTCTTACTATTATTGTTTTTAACCCACTGTAGCACTGCCTCATTATCTCACCATACAACTGTTTCTTCAAAGTGGATGTGGCTTAATTAAGGCCTTGATCAGATAATGAGCCAATCTTACACCGAGCAGTAAGGCTGTTAATTCCAGTTGTGGCAATGATCTTTTCTTTAAAGGTGCCACTCTGGCCTTTGATATGAGCAAATTGGCTTGCCCATTTGAGACCGGGTAAGCTACTGTACCATAAGCCTTTCCTGAGGCATCACAAAATACATGAAGCTTAATTGGTTCCTTTTCATTTACTACTGTGTTCCGAGGGAACTTGACAGACTCTAGGATACTTAAATCTTTCACTAACCCTTGCCATTTTTCTTGTAAAGTAGGTGTTAGAAGATCATCCCAGCCTATCTTTTGTTGCCAACATTCCTGCATTATCAACTTTCCATTAAATAAGATTGGACTTAATAGTCGTAATAGGTCGAAGGGTTTGCTGACTTGTGATAGCAATTTTCTCATTGTTAAGTTAGTGGTATCTGGCTCCACCGACTTGATTGTCAACTGATCTGTTGTCGTGTTCCATTCGATGCCTTGTACCTTTGTCATCTCGGGTACCTGATAGTCGGGAAATTCAGTTGCGATCAGTTGATTTAATTTGTCGTTGTTGGAGACCCACAACTGGAGAGTCATATTGACTCCCATTAATTCTTGATTGGCCTCATGGTATATGTCCAACAGTTTACTCTCACTGTTGGTTGTTCCTTGAAAATTATCCACATACAAGTTTTTACTAATTTCCGTCTTGTTCGGGCTATTGGACTTCTTCAAGTGCGTATCTAAGGTAGCTTGAAGCAGAAATGGTGAAGAAGTGGCCCCGAACAAGACGGACGCAAACCTGTAAGTGAATAATTCATTGTTCGGATTGTTAGGATCCTTGATCCATAGGAACTTTGTGTAGTTCCGGTCTTCCTCTTGGAGACCTACCCTAAGGAAAGCCTTGCTGATGTCGGCCGTATATGCATAAGTCCCAATACGGAACTTTAACAGCACGTCGTAAAGCCTTTGTGTCAGGCTAGGGCCTGTTTGAAGGCAGTCATTTAATGAAACACTACTCTGCCTCGTCTTAGTGCTGCAATTAAATACTATCAGTAGTAGGGTAGTAGCAGAATTTTTCTGTACAGGATTGTGTGGCAGGTAGTGTCCTTCCTTTGGGTTATCATTTGCAACAACTTCGATAAATTTGTCATCGAGTTACTTCTGTATTGTTTCATGATACAACTTCAAGTTCTCAGGTTGTCTTTATAAGCGCAACACCTGTGATCTTAATTGGTTTTGGGCCATAAAATGGTTGACGGGTAGCTGAGGGTGATTCAGCTTCCATGGTAACCTGACCCAGTATTGATTATCTCTGTAGATAACCGAGTCCAGGTATTGTTTGTAAGTCCAGTCATCATCTGGGCTAGGTTGTTCAGGGACAATGCCGAGAGTTGCCAGGTCCCATAGCTTATGTACAGGTGGATCAAGCTCATCCTCGGACATGTCTCTGAGTTGAAGAGGAGACTGTTCTCCTAGTCATGCAACCATTACTGGGTTGGCATGTTAGTGGTCTACAGGTGCGGGTTGTTTTAGCCGTAATACTGGGCCTGTTAGCAAATAGCCACCTGCAGATGGTAATAGGTTCATACCATGTGTGTCTTCCTTTCCTTTGATAAACTTATGGTAGACATCTGATCCCATAAGGATTCCAATATTGGAAAGGTTGTCTGATGTGATTTTATCAGCCAAATGAATTCCATTTTCTTCCAGGAATTTGGCTGTTGTCCCTAGACCATATACATACAGGTCTGTTGGGAATCTATCTACAACCAGTGCTTGTATCTTTCGGACATAACCTCCTAAACGTACTTTGGGTTGCACTACCCTGAAGACTCGGGCTCCTGAGTTAGTCAGGAATCCTGCTATGTTTATTCGTGTCTCTTTTACAGGTGTAAGTTTCAGTGCATCTACCAGCTCCTTTGATATAAAGGTCATTTGGGATCCTTGATCAAATAATCCACGTACGGTGGCTTTAGACTTTCCATTTTTAATGATCAATTGTGCAGTAGGTAGAGCTGATTTATGATCAGACCTTGTTGAGAAGACACTTATGTCAGGTAGCACAGTACAAAGCTGTACTGATGTGGTAGTTCCTTCCTCCTCCTGTGGTTTGGCAGACCTTGTACTTGAGTCCCCACAAAGTGCTGTGTGGTGTTGACCCTTATGGCACCTATTGCAAGTGCGTATTTGAGTTGTACAGGTGTCGGGATTATGTACCCTTATACACTTGGTACATTTACATAACTCCTTGAGTCGTTTTATGCATGTAGCACGATCAGGGTAAAGTTTGCAATAGTATATGGAATGTGGTTGTCCACAGAACACACATGGTCTCCAGACGTTAACAGCATCTTGAGGAGTCACCAATTTGGGTGGCGCATTAACTGTAAGTTTGGAGGGACCCACTGCATATGTGCCCACACGGCCTTGTTTCCACTTTGGGGAGGGGAAATTTGTTTTAGATTTGTTTGGAGTACTGTTTGTACTCTGTTGTTTACTATTAGTAGTAGACGAAGGTTTAGATGTCGCTTTTCCATCTGGGTTAACTCTTTGTCGTTCTATGATGGTGTGTAACCCTTCTGTAATCTCCTTTACAGTCAGAGAAGATTTGCTATACAAGACAAACAACTTATCCAGTATGTCACTGGGTAATTTGCGTTTCATATGGACTTGGATTATCCAGTCTGACTCATCTAGATTTACTTTATTTTTAAGTGCCTTGAGCAAGGACTCAAGCTCCAATCTAAAGGATTGGAGTGAGTCTGCTGTACTAGTTGGAGGGTTAATGTCCAACAGCTTCTGGGTTAGAAGTCTGATAGTCCTTTCTGGCTTAGCATAATTATCCTTAAGGAGCTGTATGGCATTGTCATAACCGTCACCAGTGAAGGTCAGATTACAGACCACCTGTAACGCTTCATCCTTTAAGACACTTTGCAAATATGTAAATTTTGTCGTCTTTGGTACATTGGCATTAGAATCCACAGAATCGACAAATTTGTTCCAGAAGTTGTCCTAACTCTCATCATCTGTACCAGAAAAAGTTGGGAGACTGAGTGATGGCAATTTGACTTCCGGTGGTGTCTGGTTTTGGGAAGCTGTGGCTGCAATATTGGGATTGTCCTTATGTGTGGTTATTATATCGTCAAAGTGTTGTAACTTTGCAAGCATTGCATCTTTGTAATCTGAGTTTTCTTGTATTACATCGTTCATTGCCTCTACAGTGATGCTCATTAGATTGAGGACATCTTGATATTTTATTATTTGTTGCAGCACATGCTGATATTTGATCTGTGCAACCTTATAATAGTTTTCCAGTGCTGCATAGTTAACTGGAGTTTGATTACTTAAGTCCTCACATTTTTTTAATCTATCGGGTTAAATGGCCCTTCAGGCCAGTGAGGGTCGCTTTTACATTTTTGGCAGTAGACATCTTGGAAGTACTTGCTAGTCGTGTTGGACTTTGACTTGGACGATTTCTGGCACTTGAATTAGTAGAGCCACTAGTTTCCGAACTAGAGCTTCTTATCATTTAAAAAATACACTATATAATCATACACGCTATAATTTGAGTGGTAAGCCTGCTTCAATGCTGGAATTCCTCAAGTTATCCCTTCTTTATCACTCTTGGTTGGTACAGAGACACAGGTTAACACTCAAAGGTGAAATGATTATAGTTAAATTATAACTATAGTTGTGATAATATCATGTTGACAACAGAACTCGGGTTATCATGATTACTGCATAAAAATATGTACTTGCTAGGTTATAATATATGTTCAACTCTAGACAAGTGTAAAATTCTTACCCTTACACCAGGTTAGCACAATAAATCACACTAGGTTGCTGTACAACACCAGCCTAAAATGTCCTACCCTTGTGCAAGAATTAGTTGTAAATAATGTGGCATGCCGTAATTGTTACAATAATGGTGCAATATTAATTTAAAAGTAATTTTATATAAACTTAAAATTACAAAAAAGATAAATTTATAAGTAACTTATGATTAAAAGTAGCCTCTTATCAACCTTTTGTAATGAAAAAGCACAATTGTTCTTTTGGTACAGGCCTCAGAACAATAAGAGTGCTTGTTGTAAGTTCTGTTTGCTATGAGCCGAGATTGAAAAAGTTAGGCTAGAAAAATGCAAAATGTATAGCAGTGTCTTCCTGCGATAATTAATGTATATGCAATATTGCACTAATGTTATATATATAGATCAGGATCTCATATCTAGGTGCAAAGGACCTACTGGTTAACTGATATAATCAACTAGGTTCGAAGGACCAATATATGTGGGAAAAACTCCAGGCAGCTATTCTCTTTTTTAAATTGACATTAATAAGATAAATTTTTTTCTGATTAATGTTCTTAGTGAATAAGTAATTAAGTGAACGAACTGTATGTACTGATTCAACTGCCTGAAATTATCTCACATAATCTGGGGGGACAATTTGTAGCTTAAGCCACTTTGAGATGGCTCCTTCTTAAACCACAAATTGTTTACCTTATAAATATGATTATATTATACCACATATAGTGGTCTTAATCTACTATTATTATGGTAATAATTAATTAAATAATTATTTAATAATTATGAGTACTACTTTCACAGTAAAGAACAAAAAAAGGGCTTAGCTGTTCCTGTAGTAGGGGCCTGCTAAGACTGTGTAATTGTAGCATCAAAGATGGGTGTGGCCCTGTGCCTCTGAGTGCCATGTAATGGCGGCTGTGGAGGCTACAAAGCCGGTGAACAGCTAGGTAAATTATGGGTAAGGCCCAACTGGCTGCTCAGCTTCTTGCTACTCCAAATCACAATTACCTGTTTGGGATGTAAGGAATTAATAAAGGTTCCTTAAATATATAATTACAGGTATGACATGAAATATGAGGGTGTTAAATTGTGTAAATGTACGTCTTGTGTGTTTTCTCCATACAACATAACCATCTACCTATTTATGAATAAACCGTGAACAGATTAAACAAAATACTTGGTAAGACAGATACGGTCGTTGCTGTGGTTGTTGAGAGGCTGTGTTGCTGGTTGCTCGCTTGTTGACACGTAATCTGGGTGTCTAACGAGTTAAATCAGCTTCTGGAGCTCCTACGGAAGGTTATAAAGGCAACACAATTGCTCACTGACCAACCAGTAAAAGGATAGGTTAGCCCCGGACAGTCGCAGGCTAAACTGTGTATATACACTAAGTAGCTGGATGTACCTGTGTGTAAATACACTAAGAAGCTGGGTGTACCTCTCTGTGTATATACACTAAGAAGCTGGGTGTACCTCTGTGTATATACACTAAGAAGCTGGGTGTACCTCTGTGTATATACACTAAGAAGCTGGATGTACCTCTGTGTATATATACACTAAGAAGCTGGGTGTACCTCTCTGTGTATATATACTAAGAAGCTGGGTGTACCTCTCTGTGTATATACACTAAGAAGCTGGGTGTACCTCTCTGTGTATATGCACTAAGAAGCTAGGTGTACCTCTCTGTGTATATACACTAAGAAGCTGGGTGTACCTCTCCGTGTATATACACTAAGAAGCTGGGTGTACCACTCTGTATATATACACTAAGATTTTGGGTGTACCTCTGTGTGGTACATATATATATATATATATATATATATATATATATATATGTCGTACCTAGTAGCCAGAACTCACTTCTCAGCCTACTATTCAAGGCCCGATTTGCCTAATAAGCCAAGTTTTCTTGAATTAATATATTTACTATAAATATTTTCTTATGAAATGATAAAGCAACCCTTTTCTCTATGTATGAGGTCAATTTTTTTTATTGGAGTTAAAATTAACGTAGATATATGACCGAACCTAACCAACCCTACCTAACCTAACCTAACCTATATTTATAGGTAAGGTTAGGTTAGGTAGCCAAAAAAATCTAGGTTAGGTTAGGTTAGGTAGGTTAGGTAGACGAAAAAACATTAATTCATGAAAACTTGGCTTATTAGGCAAATCTGGCCTTGAATAGTAGGCTGAGAAGTGCGTTCTGGCTATTAGGTACGACATATATATATATATATATATATATATATATATATATATATATATGTCGTACCTAGTAGCCAGAACTCACTTCTCAGCCTACTATTCAAGGCCCGATTTGCCTAATAAGCCAAGTTTTCCTGAATTAATATATTTACTATAATTTTTTTCTTATGAAATGATAAAGCAACCCTTTTCTCTATGTATGAGGTCAATTTTTTTTTATTGGAGTTAAAATTAACGTAGATATATGACCGAACCTAACCAACCCTACCTAACCTAACCTAACCTATATTTATAGGTAAGGTTAGGTTAGGTAGCCAAAAAAAGCTAGGTTAGGTTAGGTTAGGTAGGTTAGGTAGACGAAAAAACATTAATTCATGAAAACTTGGCTTATTAGGCAAATCGGGCCTTGAATAGTAGGCTGAGAAGTGCGTTCTGGCTATTAGGTACGACATATATATATATATATATATATATATATATATATATATATATATATATATATATATATATATATATATGTCGTACCTAGTAGCCAGAACGCACTTCTCTGCCTACTATTCAAGGCCCGATTTGCCTAATAAGCCAAGTTTTCATGAATTAATTGTTTTTCGACTACCTAACCTACCTAACCTAACCTAACCTAACTTTTTCGGCCACCTAACCTAACCTAACCAATAAAGATAGGTTAGGTTAGGTTAGGTTAGGTAGGGTTGGTTAGGTTCGGTCATATATCTACGTTAATTTTAACTCCAATAAAAAAAAATTGATCTCATACATAATGAAATGGGTAGCTTTATCATTTCATAAAAAAAAAGACATATATATATATATATATATATATATATATATATATATATATATATATATATATGTCGTACCTAGTAGCCAGAACGTACTTCTCAGCCTACTATGCAACGCCCGATTTGCCTAATAAGCCAAGTTTTCATGAATTAATTGTTTTTCGACTACCTAACCTACCTAACCTAACCTAACCTAACTTTTTCGGCTACCTAACCAAACCTAACCTATAAAGATAGGTTAGGTTAGGTTAGGTAGGGTTGGTTAGGTTCGGTCATATATCTACGTTAATTTTAACTCCAATAAAAAAAAATTGACCTCATACATAATGAAATGGGTAGCTTTATCATTTCATAAGAAAAAAATTAGAAAAAATATATTAATTCAGGAAAACTTGGCTTATTAGGCAAATCGGGCCTTGAATAGTAGGCCAAAAAGTGAGTTCTGGCTACTAGGTACGACATATATATATATATATATATATATATATATATATATATGTATATATATATATATGTCGTACCTAATAACCAGAACTCACTTCTCAGCCTACTATTCAAGGCCCGATTTGCCTAATAAGCCAAGTTTTCATGAATTAAGGTTTTTTCGTCTACCTAACCTAACCTAGCTTTTTTTGGCTACCTAACCTAACCTTACTTATAAATATAGGTTAGGTTAGGTTAGGTAGGGTTGGTTAGGTTCGGTCATATATCTACGTTAATTTTAACTCCAATAAAAAAAATTGACCTCATACATAGAGAAAAGGGTTGCTTTATCATTTCATAAGAAAAAAATTATAGTAAATATATTAATTCAGGAAAACTTTGCTTATTAGGCAAATCGGGCCTTGAATAGTAGGCTGAGAAGTGAGTTCTGGCTACTAGGTACGACATATATATATATATATATATATATATATATATATATATATATATATATATATATATATATATATATATATATATATATATATATATATATATATATATGTATATATATATATATATATATATATATATATATATATATATATATATGTCGTACCTAATAGCCAGAACGCACTTCTCAGCCTACTATTCAAGGCCCGATTTGCCTAATAAGCCAAATTTTCATGAATTAATGTTTTTTCGTCTACCTAACCTACCTAACCTAACCTAACCTAGCTTTTTTTGGCTACCTAACCTAACCTTACCTATAAATATAGGTTAGGTTAGGTTAGGTAGGGTTGGTTAGGTTCGGTCATATATCTACATAAAATTTAACTCCAATAAAAAAAAATTGACCTCATACATAGAGAAAAGGGTTGCTTTATCATTTCATAAGAAAAAAATTATAGTAAATATATTAATTCAGGAAAACTTGGCTTATTAGGCAAATCGGGCCTTGAATAGTAGGCTGAGAAGTGAGTTCTGGCTACTAGGTACGACATATATATATATATATATATATATATATATATATATATATATATGTCGTACCTAGTAGCCAGAACGCACTTCTCAGCCTACTATGCAAGGCCCGATTTGCCTAATAAGCCAAGTTTTCCTGAATTAATATATTTTCCCTAATTTTTTTCTTATGAAATGATAAAGCTACCCATTTCATTATGTATGAGGACAATTTGTTTTTATTGGAGTTAAAATTAATGTAGATATATGACCGAACCTAACCAACCCTACCTAACCTAACCTAACCTATCTTTATAGGTTAGGTTCGGTTAGGTAGCCGAAAAAGTTAGGTTAGGTCAGGTTAGGTAGGTTAGGTAGTCGAAAAAACATTAATTCAGGAAAACTTGGCTTATTAGGCAAATCGGGCCTTGCATAGTAGGCTGAGAAGTGCATTCTGGCTACTAGGTACGACATATATATATATATATATATATATATATATATATATATATATATATGTATATATATATATATATATATATATATATATATATATATATATATATATATATATATATATATATATATATATATATATATATATATATATATATATATATATATATATATATATATATATGTTTCATTGAATATGACCGCATATTCTGTATTTATTATTTTCTGGTTTAGGGCTTCTATCCCTCTAACTATTTTCTTAGCATCAGGGCTTAATTGAAATAGGAGTTCTCCAAAACTCATTTTCGTACTTTTAAGTTGAAGAAAAGAAGTGATTTACTATAGAGTGTATTACACTTATTTGTATAATTTGCACGACATTTCGAACCTCCATGGTTCATTCTCAAGTGAACAGATCTTACAATACTAGTTGATTTTATACCCGCATTAGGTCAGGTGATAATACAATGAAGGTGAAAACATGGGGGGATACATAAGGGATAAACATAGGGGCTGCAGAAGGCTTATTGGCCCATACGAGGCATCTCCTATCTAAACACAAAGATTAATCCAGTGTAATTGGCCTGTTATGTTGGACATTGTCTTCTGTGTTGGCATCGATATGTTCTTGTCTTGTCCTTACTCTCATGGTGGGTAGAGTAAATAGTTCCGTGATTTGGGTGTTCATGGTAGGTCGCTCTATTCTTATGTGAATTGCCTCAAGAATTTGTAATCTTCTTGAATCTTGGGTTTTGTCTATTATGCAAGTATTCTTGTTCAACATTTCTCTTGTTAGAGTAATGTCATGGGCTTGTCTCATGTGATTCCTAGGGGCACCAGATTGAAGATGGCATGTCAAACGCCTCGTCAGCTTGGTCGACGTCATACCTATGTACTTACATTGAAGGTTACATCCTTCGTGGGGGCAAGTGTACATGTATACAACGCTTGACTGCTGTAGAGGGTTCTCCATAGGCTTTGGGCTGTTTTTGATAAGGAGTTCGGAAGTCTTCTTGGTTTTGTAGAATATTATCAGGTTTATGTTTTGGTTAGGAGTAGTGCTTTTTACTCCTTTACGGATTATTTCTTTCATATATTACAAATCAACCATGCACAGTGAACATATAAAAGAGGAAAGAATAATGAAAGAATAATGTTGCGTTTATGACTTATGGTTTTCTGTTGTTGGGTGGTGTGGAGCTGGTGCTCGGTTTTATTTTGGTGCTTCGGTGCCTTTATATTGTATGTTTCAGTTGTAATGTATTTTGCTTTACAAATAAAAAAAAATTACAAGCATTCAAATTGATTTAGGGAAAATTACATTTACAAATAAGCTAAAATATAATGATTATTTTATTTAACATCATTCAGATATTATCTGCACATGCCCCAGCAGCACGTAATATATCTCATAAATATACTCGTAGGCTTTTATGCAGTCTTTGTTGTTCACGGCTCTTGGGAGTCTTTGTTGGTGCTCTTGGGAGGTGGTGATCTTTGTGGTATTTAAATACTCCGAAATTACCATCTCTTTTAAGGGTCTGAGCAGGTGGTGGAGCGGGTTAAGGCGTACCTGTTATGCCAGTTGCTGGAAGGCTTCTGTGCTGGCTAGGGTTCGAGTCTCCTGGTGGGAAAGTGTTCTAAAGTTGTATACTTCACTCTCGTGTTTAGGAGAGTTGTGCCTTAAGTTCATAGACACAGTGTTCTCCCATATTAACAGGGACTTGATGAAATAAACGTATAAATGACCCCTCACTTGCTCTAGTGCTCTTGGGAGGTGGTGATCTTTGTGGTATTTAAATACTCCGAAATTACCATCTCTTTTCAGGGTCTGAGCAGGTGGTGGAGCGGGTTAAGGCGTACCTGTTATGCCAGTTGCTGGAAGGCTTCTGTGCTAGCTAAGATTCGAGTCTCCTGGTGGGAAAGTGTTCTAAAGTTGTATACTTCACTCTCGTGTTTAGGAGAGTTGTGCCTTAAGTTCATAGACACAGTGTTCTCCCATATTAACAGGGACTTGATGAAATAAACGTATAAATGATCCCTCACTTGCTCTAGTGCTCTTGGGAGGTGGTGATCTTTGTGGTATTTAAATACTCCGAAATTACCATCTCTTTTAAGGGTCTGAGCAGGTGGTGGAGCGGGTTAAGGCGTACCTGTTATGCCAGTTGCTGGAAGGCTTCTGTGCTGGCTAGGGTTCGAGTCTCCTGGTGGGAAAGTGTTCTAAAGTTGTATACTTCACTCTCGTGTTTAGGAGAGTTGTGCCTTAAGTTCATAGACATATATATATATATATATATATATATATATATATATATATATATATATATATATATATATATATATATATATATATATATATATATATATAATTATTAAATATGACCGAAAAAGTAAGATTAATAATTCTAACACGAATTTTCTCAATCTTTCGTACATTTCTTTTCACTGTTGGAGGTAATTCAAAAATCAATTCTCCAAAATTCATTTTTATTTCTAGTCTGACGCGACACGAGTGCGTTTCATAAAACTTATTACATTTTCAAAGACTTTAGTTTTCAAATACACAACTGAATAGAACTTACACATCTCCGATTTTGTTTATATCTACATTTGAGTGAGGTGGATGGGGTGAGGTGGCATTAATAGGGTATTAATTTCATCAACACAAGACAGAACAAGAGGTGGCATTAATAGGGTATTAATTTCATTAACACAAGACAGAACATGAAACAATGGGTATTGAAATGGAAGTGATTGTAGAAAGCCTATTGGTCCATATTTCTTGATGCTTCTATATTGGAGCGGAGACTGGAGGTGGGTAGAATATAGTTGTGCATTAATTGGCTGTTGATTGCTGGTGTTGACTTCTTAATGTGTAGTGCCTCGCAAACGTCAAGCCGCCTGCTATCGCTGTATCTATCGATGATTTCTGTGTTGTTTACTAGGATTTCTCTGGCGATGGTTTGGTTGTGGGAAGAGATTATATGTTCCTTAATGGAGCCCTGTTGCTTAAGCATCGTTAAACGCCTAGAAAGAGATGTTATTGTCTTGCCTATATACTGTTTTTTTTTGGAGCTTACAGTCCCCAAGAGGGCATTTGAAGGCATAGACGACGTTAGTCTCTTTTAAAGCGTTCTGTTTTGTGTCTGGAGAGTTTCTCATGAGTAGGCTGGCCGTTTTTCTGGTTTTATAGTAAATCGTCAGTTGTATCCTCTGATTTTTGTCTGTAGGGATAACGTTTCTATTAACAATATCTTTCAGGACCCTTTCCTCCGTTTTATGAGCTGTGGAAAAGAAGTTCCTGTAAAATAGTCTAATAGGGGGTATAGGTGTTGTGTTAGTTGTCTCTTCAGAGGTTGCATGGCGTTTCACTTTCCTTCTTATGATGTCTTCGACGAAACCATTGGAGAAGCCGTTGTTGACTAGGACCTGCCTTACCCTACAGAGTTCTTCGTCGACTTGCTTCCATTCTGAGCTGTGGCTTAGAGCACGGTCGACATATGCGTTAAGAACACTCCTCTTGTACCTGTCTGGGCAGTCGCTGTTGGCATTTAGGCACATTCATATGTTCGTTTCCTTAGTGTAGACTGCAGTGTGGAAACCTCCGCTCTTTTTCATGACTGTTACATCTAGAAAGGGCAGCTTCCCATCCTTTTCCATCTCGTAAGTGAAACGCAGCACGGAACTCTGCTCAAATGCCTCCTTCAGCTCCTGCAGATGTTTGACATCAGGTACCTGTGTAAAAATGTCGTCAACATACCTGCAGTATATGGCCGGTTTCAAGTTCATGTCGACTAAGACTTTTTGCTCGATGGTACCCATGTAGAAGTTTGCAAACAGGACACCTAGGGGAGAACCCATGGCGACCCCATCTACTTGCTCATACATGTGCCCATCCGGGCTCAAGAAGGGTGCCTCTTTAGTACAAGCTTGGAGTAGTTTCCTTAGGATATTTTCTGGTATGTCAAGAGGAGTACAGGCTGGATCACGATACACTCTGTCGGCTATCATCCCGATTGTCTCGTCCACAGGTACGTTGGTAAACAGCGATTCTACGTCCAACGAGGCTCTTATCCCTGTGGCCCGTGTGCCCCGCAGTAAGTCAACAAATTCCTTTGGAGACTTCAGGCTGAAGGCGCAAGGAACATAAGGAGTCAGCAGGCTTTGAGTCGCTTCGCCAGTCTGTACGTGGGTGTGGGTATCTGGCCAATGATTGGCCAAAGTGGGTTTCCAGGCTTGTGTGTCTTGACATTTCCATACGCATATCCAGGTTTATATTCCCCGATGATCTTTGGCAGGTGGAGTCCGGATTTCTTGGCGTTCACAGTTTCCATCAGTTTGTTGACCTTTGCTTTCAATTCGGCTGTAGTGTCCTTCGTTACCCTTTGGAACTTAGTTTGGTCAGAGAGTATGATGTTCATTTTCGCCAGATATTCGTCTTTTTTAAGAATGACATATATTGGCGACTTGTCACCTCTCCTGACAACTATCTCCTTGTTCTCACGAAGGCTTTTAGCTGCCGCTTTGAGCTCGGGGGACAGTATGGTGCTTCTGTAATTGCCTCGATTCTTTCCTCCTTCTGCAATAAGTTCTGCTTGTAAGGTATCTTTGGTAGTGACCTTCTTTTGTGTCTCGAGGTCGAATATGTCGTCCAACAGAATTTCCAACTCTACTTTCCGGGCCATCTCACTCGGTCTGGACATAACGTGAGAGTTTATGCCCAGATTTAGGAGAGTGACTTGGTCCTCAGTGAGGTTAATTCCTGCAAGGTTCAGGAAGCCATCTCTTGGTCGTGGAATTGCCATAGGTCCTCCATATAATGTTGTTAGTTTCTTGATAATCCTTGTTTCAGTGCTGAGGTGATGTCGGTCTGTGAGGATGTCGTGGTGTTGTTCAATGCGGATACGGATACTTTCGTCGATGTTGCTATTTCTCCACTCGTTTGTAGCATGAAGTAGTTGCGTTTTGTTGTCTTTGATTTCATTCTCTGCCTTGTATATCTGATCACGGATCAGATCCTGGCGATATTTTATCGTGAAGGCTTGATTCCTTGCTGCTGGGTCGTGCGCTTTAATATTAGTATATTTTGGTAGTAGTCTTTCCTGTAGACATATATTATTAAATATGACCGAAAAAGTAAGATTAATAATTCATATCATTAAATTAATAATTATATTAATTAATATTAATAATTATTATTATTATTAATAATATTAATAATTCTAATATCCTAAGGAAACTACTCCAAGCTTGTACTAAAGAGGCACCCTTCTTGAGCCCGGATGGACACATGTATAAGCAAGTAGATGGGGTCGCCATGGGTTCTCCCCTAGGTGTCCTGTTTGCAAACTTCTACATGGGTACTATCGAGCAAAAAGTCTTAGTCGACATGAACTTGAAACCGGCCATATACTGCAGGTATGTTGACGACATTTTTACACAGGTACCTGATGTCAGACATCTGCAGGAGCTGAAGGAGGCATTTGAGCAGAGTTCCGTGCTGCGTTTCACTTACGAGACGGAAAAGGATGGGAAGCTGCCTTTTCTAGATGTAACAGTCATGGAAAAGGGCGGAGGTTTCCACACTGCAGTCTACACTAAGGAAACAAACATAGGAATGTGCCTAAATGCCAACAGCGACTGCCCTGACAGGTACAAGAGGAGTGTTGTTAACGCATACGTCGACCGTGCTCTCAGCCACAGCTCAGAATGGAAGCAAGTCGACGAAGAACTCTGTAGGGTAAGGCAGGTCCTAGTCAATAACGGCTTCTCCAATGGTTTCGTCGAAGACATCATAAGAAGGAAAGTGAAAAGCCATGCAACCTCTGAAGAGACAACTAACACAACACCTATACCCCCTATTAGACTATTTTACAGGAACTTCTTTTCCACAGCTCATAAAACGGAGGAAAGGGTCCTGAAAGATATTGTTAATAGAAACGTTATCCCTACAGACAAAAATCAGAGGATACAACTGACGATTTACTATAAAACCAGAAAAACGGCCAGCCTACTCATGAGAAACTCTCCAGACACAAAGCAAAACGCTTTAAAAGAGACCAACGTCGTCTATGCCTTCAAATGCCCACTTGGGGACTGTAAGCTCCAAAAAACCCAGTATATAGGCAAGACAACAACATCTCTTTCAAGGCGTTTAACGATGCATAAACAACAGGGCTCCATTAAGGAACATATAATCTCTTCCCACAACCAAACCATCGCAAGAGAAATCCTAGTAAACAACATAGAAATCATTGATAGATACAGCGATAGCAGGCGGCTTGACGTTTGTGAGGCACTACACATTAAGAAGTCAACACCAGCAATCAACAGCCAATTAATGCACAACTATATTCTACCCACCTCAAGACTCCGCTCCAATATAGAAGCATCAAGAAATATGGACCAATAGGCTTTCTACAATCACTTCCATTTCAATACCCATTGTTTCGTGTTCTGTCTTGTGTTGATGAAATTAATACCCTATTAATGCCACCTTTTGTTCTGTCTTGTGTTGATGAAATTAATACCCTATTAATGCCACCTCACCCCATCCACCTCACTCAAATGTAGATATAAACAAAATCGGAGATGTGTAAGTTCTATTCAGTTGTGTATTTGTAAACTAAAGTCTTTGAAAATGTAATAAGTTTTACGAAACGCGCTCGTGTCGTGTCAGACTAGAAATAAAAATGAATTTTGGAGAATTGATTTTTGAATTACCTCCAACAGTGAAAAGAAATGTACGAAAGATTGAGAAAATTCGTGTTAGAATTATTAATCTTACTTTTTCGGTCATATTTAATAATATATGTCTACAGGAAAGACTGCTACCAAAATATACTAATATATATATATATATATATATATATATATATATATATATATATATATATATATATATATATATATATATATATATATATATATTATATATATATATATATATATATATATATATATATATATATATATATATATATATATATATATATATAATATATATAAGGGTCCTGCTCAGACCCTTAAAAGAGATGGTAATTTCGGAGTATTTAAATACCACAAAGATCACCACCTCCCAAGAGCACTAGAGCAAGTGAGGGGTCATTTATACGTTTATTAACATATTATATTAACAGGGACTTGATGAAATAAACGTATAAATGACCCCTCACTTGCTCTAGTGCTCTTGGGAGGTGGTGATCTTTGTGGTATTTAAATACTCCGAAATTACCATCTCTTTTAAGGGTCTGAGCAGGTGGTGGAGCGGGTTAAGGCGTACCTGTTATGCCAGTTGCTGGAAGGCTTCTGTGCTGGCTAGGGTTCGAGTCTCCTGGTGGGAAAGTGTTCTAAAGTTGTATACTTCACTCTCGTGTTTAGGAGAGTTGTGCCTTAAGTTCATAGACACAGTGTTCTCCCATATTAACAGGGACTTGATGAAATAAACGTATAAATGACCCCTCACTTGCTCTAGTGCTCTTGGGAGGTGGTGATCTTTGTGGTATTTAAATACTCCAAAATTACCATCTCTTTTAAGGGTCTGAGCAGGTGGTGGAGCGGGTTAGGGAGTAACTGTTATGCCAGTTGCTGGAAGGCTTCTGTGCTGGCTAGGGTTCGAGTCTCCTGGTGGGAAAGTGTTCTAAAGTTGTATACTTCACTCTCGTGTTTAGGAGAGTTGTGCCTTAAGTTCATAGACACAGTGTTCTCCCATATTAACAGGGACTTGATGAAATAAACATAT
This sequence comes from Procambarus clarkii, assembly GCF_040958095.1. Classification (NCBI taxonomy): domain Eukaryota; kingdom Metazoa; phylum Arthropoda; class Malacostraca; order Decapoda; family Cambaridae; genus Procambarus; species Procambarus clarkii. Next base: position 49,496,048 of record NC_091153.1, on the reverse strand, counting down.
AAATGACCCCTCACTTGCTCTAGTGCTCTTGGGAGGTGGTGATCTTTGTGGTATTTAAATACTCCGAAATTACCATCTCTTTTAAGGGTCTGAGCAGGTGGTGGAGCGGGTTAAGGCGTACCTGTTATGCCAGTTGCTGGAAGGCTTCTGTGCTGGCTAGGGTTCGAGTCTACTGGTGGGAAAGTGTTCTAAAGTTGTAGACTTCACTCTCGTGTTTAGGAGAGTTGTGCCTTAAGTTCATAGACACAGTGTTCTCCCATATTAACAGGGACTTGATGAAATAAACGTATAAATGACCCCTCACTTGCTCTAGTGCTCTTGGGAGGTGGTGATCTTTGTGGTATTTAAATACTCCGAAATTACCATCTCTTTTAAGGGTCTTAGCAGGTGGTGGAGCGGGTTAAGGCATACCTGTTATGCCAGTTGCTGGAAGGCTTCTGTGCTGGCTAGGGTTCGAGTCTCCTGGTGGGAAAGTGTTCTAAAGTTGTATACTTCACTCTCGTGTTTAGGAGAGTTGTGCCTGTTATGATCTCAGCCTACAGGAGAAACGAGTCTCCCTCCTTGAGAGTTATTCGTCAAGCCTGACCTGATTAGAAGGTCTAGTAAATATTGAGGTAATAACCCATATGTAAAATGGTTGTTTGGATATGTGTAACAGTTTGAGATTATGGGTAATGAAGAAGAAAACAGATAAATGACTGGCTAGGAGATGTGGACATTTTGCTGGAGGCGTGAGGCTCGCTTCCGGAGGACCTTGACCTCACTTGAGTGCCAGACATCGCAGGGGGAAGCCGCGCTCCGTTTGAGCTCCCGTCAGAAGGGAACCCCTAGTGATATATCTCTAAGAGAAGAGAAGTGTGCAGACGTGCCAGCTGTGGAATTGAGCTGAGAACGTTGTGGTGTCAAGTCTTGGACGGCGAGGAGAGTTTAATAAGCTACTCAGAGGCATTTTCGTGGGCTGTGTGGAGCGCCCTGACCAGACGCCGTCAGAGGAAAAGCGCCCTCGGTCAGTTAATCTGTGGTAAGCACGATATACGCCAGTTCGTAGTGATCACTTGTAGTTGGTCGTGTGCCCAGCGACGGTAGCAATGTTTATTTATAAGTTAGAGATGTTTTAATAAGGCAGAAAGCCTGAAATAGGAGAGTGAAGAGGGAGGAGCACGGAGCGACGTCCGTCCACTCTGAGCTCTGATGGGCGACTGAGGGAGCCTGGCTCCGGATGGAGGAAGACCCTCCCAGCGAGTGAGGACCGCCGCCAGGCGAGGTGGAGTATGGACCCGCCCAAAACGGGGGAGTCCACTCTCACTGTATGTAGAGGACAGATAGAGGTTTGAGGCAAACATATTGTGTGAATATTTTTTGTTTGTGTTAAAGGGGAACATTTTATTGGAGTGTCGATGGGTTGCAGGTTTGTTTTTTGGGGAAGAAGTTGCTGAGAACTTCGAAGCCAGCAGATGAAGTAGCTGATGAGACTCCAAGGTAGTGGAGCAGAGGACCTCGAGCTGTGAGGAGAAGCAGCAGTGAAGAGGAGTGTCACGTGCTTCTGTAGAGGTGGAGAAGCACCATAGTTGCTCGAGGAAACTTCATGGTGTAGCAGCCAAGAGAGCTGTGGAAGACCCTAGCAGAAGGGTGAAGCACCGTAGTTGCTCAAGGAAACTTCATGATAGCAGCGTGGAGGAGCTGCAGAGGATCCTGGTAGTGAAGCCCGGAAGAACCTAAGGATATTAGGGTAGTGAACTTCCAGAGGTGGAAGGGGAAGTCTGGTGGATTACTTATAGGGAGTTGATAGTGTTTGGTTGTCATTAGCGTGCAAGACGCAGTGAGAGGTGAGTGACTGTTGGCATTCTTACGTCAAGGAGTTTTTTATACTGAAGTATCAATGAACATTTATACTGGTATATGTTATTGCATTCAAATGCTGATTTTCTATATATATATGTTATCTTGCTGATGGTGCAACAGTGTATGTAGACTTGATCAACTTGAGGAGGTTGATAGTATCAGGTGGTGAACCATGAGATAGGATACCACTTGATAAGCTGATAATAGAGTTCTGATTGTGTTGGAGTGCAACCTGATTGTGATATTATAGAGTATAGGATTCATTATTATTATATGTGTGTATGTATCGTGTATGTGCTTTGTCCAGTAAATGTATCCCAATTTGCTGGTGTTTGCCCTTGTCCTAGTGAGGCTTCCCAGGAGGTAGTAAAGAAGGAGAGAGAGAGAGAAAGAACCAAGAACCACTGCCGTGGACAGGGTAAGAGGTAATACTAGTAAGTCATAGGGGATTGAGGAGATCATATCTCATAAGGAGAGAGTGGGGAGTCACAGCGGCTCGAGTGGGTGTGTGCACGTGACAACGAGGCTAAGTGTTGGAGCCGCATCCCCTAAACGTGTGACGCTGAGCCCCTCTCCAAGAGCCAGAAGCGCCAAGGGTGATCTCCTAGTATAAGCACTCTGCCGAGTTGTGGGTTGGGTTGTCCATAGAGAAGGATCGACGACGACAACACCAACCAACCCACAGTCTATAATAAAATTGGGGGCCTGTGTCCGGGAGAGTGAACTGACACACCCACACCCTGTCCAAGAGTGGATTTGTACACCCCTGCTGAGATAAACTGTGTGACCGCAGGTGTATACTCTCTCTCTTGGGAAGACTCACAGGACAAAGATGGATAAGGTGCAAGCGTTTGTGGAGTCAGGCAAGCCTGAGGACTTGGAAGGTTGCACGAGGGATCAATTGAAACAAATAGCAGAAAAATGTGGCATTAGGTTGAAAGCATCTAAAGTAGCTGGGATGAAGGAAGAGATCCTGAGGCAGTTAAGAGCCAAAAATGAAGCGGCAGAGCAAGGAGCCCAAAAAGGAGCTGAAAGTGGAAAGGAGGATGATGGGCAGGATGAAGTGAGATCCCAGGGATCGAGTAGGAGCAGCAAGAGTAGCCGCAGTAGCAGGAGTAGCCGAAATAGGAGCTTGGAGAGATTCCAGTTAGAGCTCCAGATGCAGCAACAACGAGAGGACAATGAGAGGCAGTTCCAGCTGGAAAAGATGAAATTAGAACTCCAGATGAAAAATGAAGCAGAGAAGGAAAAATAAAAAACCAGACTGGAAATAGAAAAAGAGAAAGCAAGACTAGAGGTGGAGAAAGAAAAAGAGAAAACCAGAGTAAGAGAACTGGAGTTGGAACAGGAGAAAGAAAAAGCCCAAGTCGAAAAAGAAAAAGAGAGAACAAAACAAATGCAGATAGAAGCGAATAGATCCTTGGCTGAGCAAAGGATTGAACATGGGTTGCCAGAGAGCACCACCCAGGTATCACACCCACCAGATGTTAGGGTTAGGGAGAAGGACATTCCCTTGTTTGTTCCCGAAGAGGCAGAGAGCTTTTTCGAGCACTTTGAAAAAGTAGCCAGCATCAAGGAGTGGCCACAGGAGGAATGGGCCCAGCTGGTCCAGTTAAGATTGACCGGTGCAGCCAGGGAGGCATACACCCAATTGTCACTGGAAGAGTGCCAGGATTACGCCACAGTAAAGAGCAGCATATTGCGCTCGTTTCAGTTAACCCCAGAAGCTTATTGGAAGCGCTTCAGAGAAATGATCAAAGTTGGAGCATGTACGTTTGCTGAGACAGGAAGAGATCTGGAAAGACGATTCCAGAAGTGGATTGAGGCTGCTGGAGTTGGATCTTACGCTGACCTGAAGCAACTGATGGTCATGGAGAAGTTCTTGGAGATGATGCATCCCGAAACAAAGTTCAAGATCCAAGAAGCAGGGAAAAAGGAGGTGAAAGATGCCGCAGATATGGCGGATATGATTACTGAAGCATACAATAGCTTGAGGGAGAACAGAGTAAGAAGCGAGGCGAGACGCAGCAATGGCAGGCCCAATGGAGTCTGGGGAGGAAGAAATTATGAAAGACCCAGAGGAGTCTGGGGTGAGAAAAATTTTGATAAATGGGCAGATAAACGTAAGTACCCTAAAACTCAGAAGAGTAGGTCGCGCACTTCGTCTGAAAGTGAAGATGGAGGAGCTAAACGAGAAACTAATCGTGATCCAGGGAATCAAGAATCCAGTAAAGCTCCACAGAGTATGAGTAGTACATCTGGCCCGAGGAACTCCAATACGAGTGGGCAGAGTCAGAGCTACTCTGGTACATATAGAAGAGACTTTTCCCAGATGAGATGTTACAATTGTAACGGATTGGGTCACGTGATGCGAGATTGTCGGCAGGGCAAGAGAGTTGTGACCCTGGCCATGTGTGACCCCCGAGGTAAATATACTAATGTGTTCGAAGACAAACCACAGAGATCAAACTTAGTGAACGAGAGGTATAGGCCGTTCATGAGCAAAGGTTGGATCAGTATAGGAGGCCAACCTGAGGTAGAAGTGGGTATCTTAAGAGATACCGGAGCTAATCAGAGCTTGATTACGAGAAGCCTGATTGGGAATGATCGACGGTTAGCTGGCAGGAGTAAGATGAGAGTATATGGGTTATTGTCGGAGAGTGACATGCCCGTATGTGCTGTCCAGCTAAGGTCGGAATATGTGTCGGCAGAGGTGATGTTGGGAGTGTGCCCCGACATACCTATTCCAGGAGTCCAAGTGATCCTGGGGAATGACTTGTGCGGGACAAAGGTGTTGCCAAGAGTCATAGCGGAGACTGTGCCAGAGGAGTGCCCAGAAGGCCATGGCACGGGTGGGACACCTGAGAGTGTGAACCTGACTGACATCCGAGGAGATGAGTCAGGAGACCGCCAAGCCATTGAGTACCCTGTCTCGGTAGTGACGAAGGCAGAGGTGGCCGACGAGGAAGACACTGGAGAAGGTGAGACAGTGTCATTAAACCGGTGGAAGGTATCGATGTAGATATAGCATGGCTGTTTGATGAAGGTCCAGCCCAGGAAAATAAAGTCTCGGTGAGGTCAAAAGTGAGGATGACCCAGCCGAAGAAGAATACTGTGAAGAGAGCGGACCTGAGTGGAGCCCAGACTGCTGAAATTAAGGGTCGGAAGGTGAATGCAACTGTTCTGAGTAGGAATGAGGAAAGATGTGGACATACTGAGGACGGAAATAGAGCGTCACGTTGTCCACGAGCACAGAGGCATATGGATAGTGGAGTTAAGTTGTTTGAGATGTCAGGAGTTGACATGTTTCACAGAAAACGTGGCGGAGAGATAGTGAAGAAGAGTAGTAGCCGAGAAAATGAAAGGAGAAGAGACAGCATGTGTGGAGAGATGCTTACGAGCACTCTGGGAGAGGTAGAGCGACATGCACGGTCGAGTGCTGTTGAGTGTAGTACAGTGCTTGAAGAAACTTTTAGGGAACGAAGAAGAGTTGAAGGAGAAGAAAGGGAGTTGTATAGAGGAGAGAAATGTGAGAAGAGGATGATGATGCAAGCATGGAGGAATAGAAGAAAGCCGAGGACTCGATGGAGGTCAAACAGGATGAGGTCTCGGATAAATGAGGAGACAAAAGGGAGGATCGTCGGTGAAGACGAGGAAGTGAAGTATGATGACAGGAGGCGGAAGTATAATGGCAGTAGATGGAAGTGTGAAGACGACAGAGGAGGTACAGAGAGTAGACGTCTGACTCTGGATGTGAAGAGAGGAAGACGAGGAAACGGAGGGTGGAAACAATAAGTAGAGTTGACCGATGGAGTGCAGGCGTCCAAAGAGGACAGCCTAGCAAAGAGGTGTCAGAGAAGCCAAATCGTTTGTGAGAAGATCATATTTCTGGCGAGAGGTGAGCCAGATGTTGCAAGGAGCAACGAACTAATTGTAGATTCCTAAGAGAGTATATCGGGTGAAGAACGAGACAGTGTGGTGGCGGATGTATTATCCCGAGCTTTGCCACTAGAATAACTCTCAAAAATAAGGGGAGGGGAGTGTTATGATCTCAGCCTACAGGAGAAACGAGTCTCCCTCCTTGAGAGTTATTCGTCAAGCCTGACCTGATTAGAAGGTCTAGTAAATATTGAGGTAATAACCCATATGTAAAATGGTTGTTTGGATATGTGTAACAGTTTGAGATTATGGGTAATGAAGAAGAAAACAGATAAATGACTGGCTAGGAGATGTGGACATTTTGCTGGAGGCGTGAGGCTCGCTTCCGGAGGACCTTGACCTCACTTGAGTGCCAGGCATCGCAGGGGGAAGCCGCGCTCCGTTTGAGCTCCCGTCAGAAGGGAACCCCTAGTGATATATCTCTAAGAGAAGAGAAGTGTGCAGACGTGCCAGCTGTGGAATTGAGCTGAGAACGTTGTGGTGTCAAATCTTGGACGGCGAGGAGAGTTTAATAAGCTACTCAGAGGCATTTTCGTGGGCTGTGTGGAGCGCCCTGACCAGACGCCGTCAGAGGAAAAGCGCCCTCGATCAGTTAATCTGTGGTAAGCACGATATACGCCAGTTCATAGTGATCACTTGTAGTTGGTCGTGTGCCCAGCGACGGTAGCAATGTTTATTTATAAGTTAGACATGTTTTAATAAGGCAGAAAGCCTGAAATAGGAGAGTGAAGAGGGAGGAGCACGGAGCGACGTCCGTCCACTCTGAGCTCTGACGGGCGACTGAGGGAGCCTGGCTCCGGATGGAGGAAGACCCTCCCAGCGAGTGAGGACCGCCGCCAGGCGAGGTGGAGTATGGACCCGCCCAAAACGGGGGAGTCCACTCTCACTGTATGTAGAGGACAGATAGAGGTTTGAGGCAAACATATTGTGTGAATATTTTTTGTTTGTGTTAAAGGGGAACATTTTATTGGAGTGTCGATGGGTTGCAGGTTTGTTTTTTGGGGAAGAAGTTGCTGAGAACTTCGAAGCCAGCAGATGAAGTAGCTGATGAGACTCCAAGGTAGTGGAGCAGAGGACCTCGAGCTGTGAGGAGAAGCAGCAGTGAAGAGGAGTGTCACGTGCTTCTGTAGAGGTGGAGAAGCACCATAGTTGCTCGAGGAAACTTCATGGTGTAGCAGCCAAGAGAGCTGTGGAAGACCCTAGCAGAAGGGTGAAGCACCGTAGTTGCTCAAGGAAACTTCATGATAGCAGCCTGGAGGAGCTGCAGAGGATCCTGGTAGTGAAGCCCGGAAGAACCTAAGGATATTAGGGTAGTGAACTTCCAGAGGTGGAAGGGGAAGTCTGGTGGATTACTTATAGGGAGTTGATAGTGTTTGGTTGTCATTAGCGTGCAAGACGCAGTGAGAGGTGAGTGACTGTTGGCATTCTTACGTCAAGGAGTTTTTTATACTGAAGTATCAATGAACATTTATACTGGTATATGTTATTGCATTCAAATGCTGATTTTCTATATATATATGTTATCTTGCTGATGGTGCAACAGTGTATGTAGACTTGATCAACTTGAGGAGGTTGATAGTATCAGGTGGTGAACCATGAGATAGGATACCACTTGATAAGCTGATAATAGAGTTCTGATGGTGTTGGAGTGCAACCTGATTGTGATATTATAGAGTATAGGATTCATTATTATTATGTGTGTATGTATCGTGTATGTGCTTTGTCCAGTAAATGTATCCCAATTTGCTGGTGTTTGCCCTTGTCCTAGTGAGGCTTCCCAGGAGGTAGTATAGAAGGAGAGAGAGAGAGAAAGAACCAAGAACCACTGCCGTGGACAGGGTAAGAGGTAATACTAGTAAGTCATAGGGGATTGAGGAGATCATATCTCATAAGGAGAGAGTGGGGAGTCACAGCGGCTCGAGTGGGTGTGTGCACGTGACAACGAGGCTAAGTGTTGGAGCCGCATCCCCTAAACGTGTGACGCTGAGCCCCTCTCCAAGAGCCAGAAGCGCCAAGGGTGATCTCCTAGTATAAGCACTCTGCCGAGTTGTGGGTTGGGTTGTCCATAGAGAAGGATCGACGACGACAACACCAACCAACCCACAGTCTATAATATGCCTTAAGTTCATAAACACAGTGTTCTCCCATATTAACAGGGACTTGATGAAATAGACGTATAAATGACCCCTCACTTGCTCTAGTGCTCTTGGGAGGTGGTGATCTTTGTGGTATTTAAATACTCCGAAATTACCATCTCTTTTAAGGGTCTGAGCAGGTGGTGGAGCGGGTTAAGGCGTACCTGTTATGCCAGTTGCTGGAAGGCTTCTGTGCTGGCTAGGGTTCGAGTCTCCTGGTGGGAAAGTGTTCTAAAGTTGTATACTTCACTCTCGTGTTTAGGAGAGTTGTGCCTTAAGTTCATAGACACAGTGTTCTTCCATATTAACAGGGACTTGATGAAATAAACGTATAAATGACCCCTCACTTGCTCTAGTGCTCTTGGGAGGTGGTGATCTTTGTGGTATTTAAATACTCCGAAATTACCATCTCTTTTAAGGGTCTGAGCAGGTGGTGGAGCGGGTTAAGGCGTACCTGTTATGCCAGTTGCTGGAAGGCTTCTGTGCTGGCTAGGGTTCGAGTCTCCTGGTGGGAAAGTGTTCTAAAGTTGTATACTTCACTCTCGTGTTTAGGAGAGTTGTGCCTTAAGTTCATAGACACAGTGTTCTCCCATATTAACAGGGACTTGATGAAATAAACGTATAAATGACTCCTCACTTGATCTAGTGCTCTTGGGAGGTGGTGATCTTTGTGGTATTTAAATACTCCGAAATTACCATCTCTTTTAAGGGTCTGAGCAGGTGGTGGAGCGGGTTAAGGCGTACCTGTTATGCCAGTTGCTGGAAGGCTTCTGTGCTGGCTAGGGTTCGAGTCTCCTGGTGGGAAAGTGTTCTAAAGTTGTATACTTCACTCTCGTGTTTAGGAGAGTTGTGCCTTAAGTTCATAGACACAGTGTTCTCCCATATTAACAGGGACTTGATGAAATAAACGTATAAATGACCCCTCACTTGCTCTAGTGCTCTTGGGAGGTGGTGATCTTTGTGGTATTTAAATACTCCGAAATTACCATCTCTTTTAAGGGTCTGAGCAGGTGGTGGAGCGGGTTAAGGCGTACCTGTTATGCCAGTTGCTGGAAGGCTTCTGTGCTGGCTAGGGTTCGAGTCTCCTGGTGGGAAAGTGTTCTAAAGTTGTATACTTCACTCTCGTGTTAAGGAGAGTTGTGCCTTAAGTTCGTAGACACAGTGTTCTCCCATATTAACAGGGACTTGATGAAATAAACGTATAAATGACCCCTCACTTGCTCTAGTGCTCTTGGGAGGTGGTGATCTTTGTGGTATTTAAATACTCCAAAATTACCATCTCTTTTAAGGGTCTGAGCAGGTGGTGGAGCTGGTTAAGGCGTACCTGTTATGCCAGTTGCTGGAAGGCTTCTGTGCTGGCTAGGGTTCGAGTCTCCTGATGGGAAAGTGTTCTAAAGTTGTATACTTCACTCTCGTGTTTAGGAGAGTTGTGCCATATATATATATATATATATATATATATATATATATATATATATATATATATATATATATATATATATATATATATATATATATATATATATATATATATATATATATATATATATATATATATATATTTATATATATACATATATATATATATATATATATATATATATATATATATATATATATATATATCAACCCGTTCTCGCAAATTTAATAAGTCAATATTGACTTATTAAATATGCGCATTGGTGACATACTTAACATAATAGTTTCCCTTGAAAAGCTTCATAGAAAACACCGACCTTACCTAACCTACTTAGTATGTTAAGATAATCATCTTATTGCTTCGTAATTACAATTATTACCTAACCTATACCTATAATAGGTTAAGTAACAATTGTAATTACGAAGCTATAAGATGCGTATTTTAACATACTAAGTAGGTTAGGTAAGGTCGGTGTTTTCTATGATGCTTTTCAAGGGAAACTATTATGTTTAGTATGTCACCTATGCACGCAACTAATAAGTCAATATTGACTTATTAAATTTGCGAGAACAGGTTGTATATATATATATATATATATATATATATATATATATATATATATATATATATATATATATATATATATATATATATATATATATATATATATATATGTATATGTATATGCAATTGACGATCACAAAACACTGATCATTTTATGCGGAAAATCCACAGAGAAATATGAAATGAGGTGAACGTTTCGGCTTTGTTAAAGCCTTTGTCAACACCAGACTGACTAAGGAGAAGGGAAGGGGGAGGATATATAGGCCGATATATATCCTAAATATATGAATATTGCTAAATATATAGATTGCTAAAATATATGAAATTGGGAAGAGTTTATAATATCCTAAGAGGTTTTTGGATTTCTCGTTTGTACAAGCCAAGCGTACGTTCTATAATCACGTCCCTAAGGCGAAACCAAAAATTATTAACTCATTGGTGGTTCCTTATGAGAGTGGACTTGAAAAATTGTCTCTGATTTTTAAGAAACTTAATATAAATTTGGTGTTCACTAATAGTACGATCAAATCCAATTTAATAAAAAACTCCCCTGATACAGCAGGTTGTGTGTATTCGATTCCCTGCAATGATTGTGATTCTGTGTACCTTGGACAAACAGGAAAGTCCTTACAATTGCGGTTGTCACAACATGCTTATAGTATTAGAACTGCCCAAACGTCTAATGCATTGTATCTACATACGAGTTTATGCGATCACAATATTAACTGGAATGGGGCAAAAAGCATTACCAATTGTGGGGATTTCGTGGAACGGAATTTGATTGAGTCTGCTCTAATCAGTCAGTGTCCAAATCTTCTTAATGTTAGTACTGGTATGTATAAACTTGATCCATTTTTAAGTTATAATATTGCACAACAGTTTAAGAAACAACTCTGATAGAGAGGCTTACAATGTTTCATTATAATTGTATATTCATATATTGTGTGTTCATGAGGCTTTTCTTTAATCTTTCATCCTTATTCTCTGACCGCTTAATCCTCTTTGACCATTCTAAGCTAAGCTATACCTGTTTTTGGTTAATTCCTTCCCTAGGGATGGGTTGGGTCAGGTGTCGGCCTATATATCCTCCCCCTTCCCTTCTCCTTAGTCAGTCTGGTGTTGACAAAGGCTTTAACAAAGCCGAAACGTTCACCTCATTTCATATTTCTCTGTGGATTTTCCGCATATATATATATATATATATATATATATATATATATATATACATATATATATATATATATATATATATATATATATATATATATATATATATATATATATATATATATGTATATATATATATATATATATATATATATATATATATATATATATATATATATATATATATATATATATATATATAATATTATCATATATAATGCCTATATTCGTTTTGGGTGAGGTGATATGACACAAATGTTTTGGGTGAGGTGGGTATAAATTGGGTATGAAAACATAAGAATGAAAGTAACTACAGAAGGCATATTGGCCCATATTATCTCTTGCAGCTTCTATGTTGGTTCGGGGTCTTGAAGTGGGTAGAATATAGTTATGCGTTAATTGGCTGTTGATTGCTGGTGTTGACTTTTTGATGTGTAGTGTCTCGCTGATGTCGAGTCTCCTGCTGTCGCTGTATCTATCAATGATATCTGTGTTGCTTGTAAAGATTTCTCTGGTGATGGTCTGGTTGTGAGAAGAGATTATATGTTCCTTGATGGAGCCTTGTTGTTTTTGCATTGTTAATCGCCTAGAAAGAGACGTGGTTGTCTTGCCTGTATAATGTTGATAATTATTGATTGAAAATTCACATAAAAGTTCTCCTAAAAACTCCCCTCCATCCCAAGTCAACTAACTGAATTTTGAGTCAAAGTTAAAGCAAGTTGCGAAATGTTCAAAAGCATGTAATACACTTGCGTAAACACACTGAATTATGAGTATGTATAAATGTTTAACAACTACAAAAACCACGAGAAGTTTGTAATTAACTGGAAACGCCTGAGGACAACTTCAGCTTTCCTGCACACCCAACACCACGAGTGGCCAGGCTAAACTTTCTCCCTACTTGTGTATTCTTTTGGACCTCCTGATTCCTTTCCGTTTTATTGGCCGGAAGGAAACTAACAGAAAAGGTATTTCCATAAGTTCACTACGGGCTCACCATAACCCGTGCTACTTGGTACTTTTTGTTCGGAGTAGCTGAATCTACAACAACAACAACGGTATTTCCCTAACTTGATAATCAATAGAAGTATCAAAAGCAAATAATGACTTAAGGCCTCGGATGACCAGGAAAAAGGGCTTAGGGCAAGGACAGGGAGGTTTTCATTATCCTGTGATCAAGGGAAGTTTTATTGCTGGTGTCCCATGCCTAATCTAATATCTTCAATATATTCCGTGACCAGGGGATGAAAGCCTTCTTTCATCTGACCAAAGAGGGAGGACTTATGCGTGTAATAACTAGGTAAGGGAAGGTTCCATGCTATCCCAGACAGAATAATTTTTCTTAAATGCCACAAGTTAATGAAAAATGTACCAAATTGTCATAACGAAAGACTGGTTTGACCACGCCATAATGCTTAATTGGGCTTGTTTACCTAATATTTCAACGTTTGGGTAATACAAACATCGGACGCAACAAGTTCACATTACAGTTTACCGAAAACTTAACCTGTTCCAGTACCTTGTTTTAAGTCTAAATCCCTTATATTTATTTACATATATTTTTTGGGGATAATTATTTTTTTCTATTGTGGAGAAGTGCTAAAAAATTAATTAGTTACCTGATAGATGAAGAGTTATCTTCCCTCGATGACATGTAAACTCACAATTGATAATGATGGTAACGTAATTAACATATCTAGTAAATTCCTACAATCTACCCAATTCCTATTTCTTAGTTGCACGTGTCACGAGTTGAGCTGCATAATAAACAGCCCAGCCGTGAACAACAAAGACTGCGTAAAAGCCAACAAGTATATTTAAGAGATATATTACGTGCTGCTGGGGCATGTGCAGATAATATCTGAATGATGTTAAATAAAATAATGATTATATTTTAGCCTATTTGTAAATGTAATTTTCCCGTATTCCATTTGAATGTTTGTAATGTTATTAAACTAAAAGGGGTAAACATAATCCCGACTTCTGTTATTACAACTCATCCTCCTGTTTAGATAGTCATTTTTGTTACTATGTGGACCACCGTACATAGAAGTAATGGACAGTTAGGTAGAATTTGGTACTATTCACTTTATAGCCCGAAAAAAGCTAAAAACCAAACTTAAGTATTCCTAGGCCTAGTATAGCAGATATATGTACTATAATAGGACTCATTGCATATTAGGCCTAGGAAGGTTAGGTTAGTTTAAGCTTTCTTTGCAACATCAATACAAAACAAATTCCGGTTTTACCAAATTCAGTGGTACCGACTTCCATTTTCTAATTGCTTTGTATGTCAATGCATGAACGATGATCCTCACCGTTACTATAAGTACTACCTAACAGGAGGATGGACCGAGTTATTATTATAAATCCTAGAATTGTCGTGTGGGTCCAACTGGCACCCCGCCAAACACACACCGCAACTACGACGTTGGTATAACGTTCGAACAATTTTAATGCCTAACCAGTTATAACAACCAATATAGCAAGTTGTAACAATGTTCTAATACGTCATAAACACGTTAAGCCAAGATGTAACAACTTTATTACAAGTTGTAACAAGCGGAAAATACAGACAATTACTGTGTGTGTTTCAAGGGACCATATCAAGTGGCAGTCATTTCACGTAGGCCAACTCCGACCCGACCTTGTTGGGCATGTACTTAACAGGAATCACGGTGCAAAGTTGGGTGAGGCTAACCCTAAGCGTTTCGCGACCAACCTCGAACAGAACTAATTAATTTAGATTTAAGTACAAATAACCAATTTATATCGCAAATGTACCAGAGTAAAGGGGGATAGTTTAAGCTATGAAGGGCGAACGTTTGACAAGGATGTTTAGCAACTATACATTACTGTCAGGCCCATCATACCCTGGCTTCTTCTGCCATGCATCACCTCCTACCAAGAATATCTCGAGATAATGTCATGTAGTTTCCTCAAAAAACAAGAATTTTCCCATATCATAACATCTCCAAAATACACACTAGTCGACTCCATAATATACTTTCGCTACGCCCTGTTCTTCCCTGATACGCTTGTTTTCTTTCATCCTCATCGTTTTTCATGCTCCATCAATCTTATAGATCCAAATAGAGGAAAGACGAGGTTAGGGACAATATGGAGGAACTGTTGATGCCGTGCGAGGTATAACAATTAATCCTGTTTTGAGCATATCAGAGGATGTCCGTATATTATTTTAGGTTGCGACTCATTCTTTATCATTGAGTCGGCGTTATGATACTAATTCTTTATATAAACAAATTTATTAAATAGGAAAGACTTACTGTTAACAGTAACCCAAGTGCTAAGGCAATACAATAAATAGCTCTATATTTTAATAATTTCAATTGTTTTCGACACGTTTGTATTCGTGTTGCTTAGTGTTCGTTTTTTGACGTTTTTGGTGTGTGTGTTTGCGTCTGTTTGAATACCGGAATAAAAATAAATCTCTCAATAATAAAATCCATGGTACGTTATAAATATTCCATCCTTGCATGTATACAATATTTGGAGCAGTTGTGCAGTCATTAACTGCCCGTCAGTGTTAAAATATGGCAAACCAATACTCTAGATATAATTCCTCCATAATGTAACTACCTCGCGTAATGTATCTGTTTCCAAATAGTTTAATGGATACACAAATGAATCTATCGGGGGTGCATAATGTATTTCTGCATTGTTCATCAGGCCCCAATCAGTCAAAAAAAAATATTTTTGAAATATAGGTTACGAGTAAATGTGGCTACGGGTTTTGAGAGGTAAAAGAAAAATACGCCAGAATAAAAAAAAATGTATATATTTGGCAACGTTATCGGCAATATATGTGGGAACCGACCTGTGAGATTTATATGAATTTAATTTATATGAATTTATATTTACCTTAATTTATATACTTCGATAGCAATTTGTATAATGTTAAGTGGACTGTATTTCTGCAATAATCTCAATCTCACAAATCGATCCTCTACACATTAGGGGGGTTTAATAGTTTATATATATATGCAGCCAATCAAACTACAAAATTAACTACATACATTGAAGAGGTTCCTTATCTTATAGTACAGCAGGTTAGTCCACCAGGTATAACTAGGGTGTAGACACCAAATTATCCTCTTTGAGGTAGCTTCCGTCACCCAGTAACTGGTGCACAAAATCTTGCATCCTCGTCTTGACCTGTCAAAAGTGCGCTAGCTGTGAAGCCAGAATCTATATATGACAAGCTATATCAGAGAAAACTGTACATGGAACATTGAAGACCTGGCTTAATTACCTTTAGTTTGAGGCTTCCACGTGCTCTAACCGGGCCACCCTATATAATGACATTAATGGCCATAAATGAAAATAAACGGGTTTCGGAAAGAACACTTAACTTGAATTTGTTGACAGCGTGTTGAAAATGGTACACCTTTGGCTTCCATAACACTACGTCCAAGTAAAATTAACAGGAGCCGTATTTGCTCCCGTGTGCCTCTGGTCTAGTATAAACAATGGCTCCCTCCTTCCCCACTCTGACGCCTGGCTTACATTGTCCACATTTCAGAAAGTGATAGAAGGGTCACATTTACTCTACTTTAATATTGATAATTAAGTTAATTTATATAAGATGTTTTATGATGGTAAAGTCCAAAGACTAATGTATTTAAGAATAATTCCCAGCAGAATAGCTGGTGAATTATAATAGTGTGTGGTGATGATATCCCGTTTTCTATAGACGGTAATTCCACTACAAGTTACGTTTTCTATGGGTAACTTGTTGGTAATACAGCTATTATCTGTATGATTATTAAATGGTGTCGGATTTTCCGACATAATTCCCCAGGGGGCTGCTCACGGGTCGAAGTCCTATTTAGAACAGACAAACACCGATACTCCTCCTTCGAATTATTAGATTAATCACACATTTGTGCGTCTGTTCGTACAGGATGGATGTCCCGTACAAGAGTTGCAGGGGTTAGAAGTCTAATGCGATTTCATTTCCCTGTCAACTCTTGAAAGGCTAATATTCAAGCCTTATTACATATTATTTAACCCAGAAGACTGAATGTGATCAAGTACTACAGTCAAGTATGATTCAGGGACTGCAGTGAGATCAGTGACATAGATATAACTTGAAGTTTCTTCAGGTAACTGGTCACTGATATATAAACACTGAGGCCCATGGAATACATCTTGATTAAATAATAAATGTATCAAATCAGTCAACAGATTTATTGGGGTTTAATTTAGTTAATTGATTCAGAAGATTGAATAGCTCATCATTAAAGTAAAAAATGGTTCTGAGACTGCAGTGGGTTCAGTGACATTGGTCGCAGTGACTTGTAGCTGTTTTAGGCTACTGTTCACTGATTTGCCACTGAGGCCTCATGAACTCATCTCCAGCTTCAAATGATGATACTAACATCAACCTCTGTTGGTATAGTCAGCTGTAATCTCCTTAGTATAATGCTAATGGAGAAATATAATCAGCTGACAAATTTAGATTTCTAATGGTATTGTTTATCTGCAGGCATAGGTCTCCTCAGGCTTGATACTGGTCCTGAGAGTAATTTACCTCCTGCAGAATTTAACATGGTTATACCCTGATATTTAGTAGGGCTACCGATGAATCGATGACAATAGTCTGTCCCAACAAGGAGACCGAAGTCGGTGAGGTGATCAGACTTAATATTATCTGCCAATTTTATTCCTCTATTTCTCAGGAATTTGGCTGTTGCTCTCAGACCTTGAACTTGTAGGTCTACTGGTATTTTGTCCACCACAATGGCTTGTACTCGACAGACGTACCTGCCTAAACGTACTGATGGTTGTACCACCTGGTAGACTTGAGGTCCTGCATCTGTTACAAACCCTGAGATATTGAATGACATCTGGGCTACAGGCCTTAATTGTAGTTCATCTGCCAGCTTTTTAGTGATATGTGTTCTCTGGGATCCTTGGTCAAACAACCCACGGGTATGGACCTTGGCCCTCTTATTCAGGATGGTAATTTGGGCAGTAGGCAAAGTCGTATTACCTTTAGACTTTGCCGAATGGACACTCTTTGTTTGTTGCACCTTGCAGTACTGTACTGTGGTGGGAATGCTATCTTCCACCTTGGGTCTTGAATACGTTAATTTCGTATATTTGAACAGTGCTGCATGGTGTCTACCTCTTCTACACCTGTTGCAGGTGTTGAATTGGGTATCACAATAGTCTATGTTGTGTGACTTGAGACACCTTGCACATCTCCCTAATTCCTGGAGTCGCTCCATACGAATGTCTCTGGTTGGATAATTAGCACAACAGTATGTTGAATGTTTCTTTTTGCAGAACATACATGTCCCCCAGCCTACTGCACGTTTGGAAGTTACCGGTTTGGGTGAACTAGTAACAGTAGGCTTGGAGGATGCTGCTGCATTGTCAGATTTTCTGCAACTTGATATTTGAGTAATTGGTTGATGTTTATTTGGGGTGGTTGTTTTACCCTTTAATTGACTATTATTTTCTATTTCTGAAGGCTTGCATGAGGCTTTAACTTCCTCATTTGCACGTCGTTTGTTTATGATGGAATGTAAACCTTCAGTGATGTCCTGTACTGTCAGGATGGTGTTATGTTGATGTGCATATAATTCATCTAGTATATCGCTGGACAATTTTCGTTGAAGGACTACTTTGGTCATCCATTCACTAGTAGTTATATCAACCTTAAGACTGAATGTTCTTAGTAGTGACTCAAACTCCATGCTGAAGGATTGTAATGAGTCAGCAGTCTGATCAGGTTGTGGTAAATCCAGCAATTGTAGTACTAGATGTATGACAGTTTTCTCATTGCCAGCATTATCCATACTGGCTAGTTGGTGAAGCCTTGTGGGGCTTGTACTTGGGCTGCTCATAATACTGAACAAGCTCTAATGGTAGCCTAGGGTAAAATGCACTCCCTAAGCAATAATCCTACCTCTACTAGAGGTTAGCACTTAAAATTAATACACATTATATATACACAATCATACACACTAATGATTTGAGTGATAAACCAGTGTCACTGGAAGTACCTTTAGGTTAGCTCTTCAATATCACCCTAGGATGGAAGAGACACTAATTAATCACTCAAAGGTGTAATGATCATAAGTAAATTATTATATATACACAACTCAACTCGAGTTGACGCCTGGCTTACATTGTCCACATTTCAGAAAGTGATAGAAGGGTCACATTTACTCTACTTTAATATTGATAATTAAGATAATTTATATAAGATGTTTTATGATGGTAAAGTCCAAAGACTAATGTATTTAAGAATAATTCCCAGCAGAATAGCTGGTGAATTATAATAGTGTGTGGTGATGATATCCCGTTTTCTATAGACGGTAATTCCACTACAAGTTACGTTTTCTATGGGTAACTTGTTGGTAATACAGCTATTATCTGTATGATTATTAAATGGTGTCGGATTTTCCGACAATATACACGCAGGTGTTAAATGCCACAGTATGTTTAACTCAAATATTGTTCCATACTCACGTGCGCTTGTCCTAGGCTAGAGGCTGCCCTTATGTACTCAGTGCCAAGCACACAATATATATATATATATATATATATATATATATATATATATATATATATATATATATATATATATATATATATATATATATATATATATATATATATATATATATGTCGTACCTAATAGCCAGAACGCACTTCTCAGCCTACTATTCAAGGCCCGATTTGCCTAATAAGCCAAGTTTTCATGAATTAATGTTTTTTCGTCTAGCTAACCTACCTAACCTAACCTAACCTAGCTTTTTTTGGCTACCTAACCTAACCTTACCTATAAATAGGTTAGGTTAGGTTAGGTAGGGTTGGTTAGGTTCGGTCATATATCTACGTTAATTTTAACTCCAATAAAAAAAATTGACCTCATACATAGAGAAAAGGGTTGCTTTATCATTTCATAAGAAAAAAATTATAGTAAATATATTAATTCAGGAAAAGTTGGCTTATTAGGCAAATCGGGCCTTGAATAGTAGGCTGAGAAGTGAGTTCTGGCTACTAGGTACGACATATATATATATATATATATATATATATATATATATTATGTCGTACCTAGTAGCCAGAACTCACTTCTCAGCCTACTATTCAAGGCCCGATTTGCCTAATAAGCCAACTTTTCCTGAATTAATATATTTACTATAATTTTTTTCTTATGAAATGATAAAGCAACCCTTTCTCTATGTATGAGGTCAATTTTTTTTTTGGAGTTAAAATTAACGTAGATATATGACCGAACCTAACCAACCCTACCTAACCTAACCTAACCTATATTTATAGGTAGGTTAGGTTAGGTAGCCAAAAAGCTAGGTTAGGTTAGGTTAGGTAGGTTAGCTAGACGAAAAAACATTAATTCATGAAAACTTGGCTTATTAGGCAAATCGGGCCTTGAATAGTAGGCTGAGAAGTGCGTTCTGGCTATTAGGTACGACATATATATATATATATATATATATATATATATATATATATATATATATATATATATATTTATATATATATATATATATATTATATATATATATATTGTGTGCTTGGCACTGAGTACATAAGGGCAGCCTCTAGCCTAGGACAAGCGCACGTGAGTATGGAACAATATTTGAGTTAAACATACTGTGGCATTTAACACCTGCGTGTATATTGTCGGAAAATCCGACACCATTTAATAATCATACAGATAATAGCTGTATTACCAACAAGTTACCCATAGAAAACGTAACTTGTAGTGGAATTACCGTCTATAGAAAACGGGATATCATCACCACACACTATTATAATTCACCAGCTATTCTGCTGGGAATTATTCTTAAATACATTAGTCTTTGGACTTTACCATCATAAAACATCTTATATAAATTATCTTAATTATCAATATTAAAGTAGAGTAAATGTGACCCTTCTATCACTTTCTGAAATGTGGACAATGTAAGCCAGGCGTCAACTCGAGTTGAGTTGTGTATATATAATAATTTACTTATGATCATTACACCTTTGAGTGATTAATTAGTGTCTCTTCCATCCTAGGGTGATATTGAAGAGCTAACCTAAAGGTACTTCCAGTGACACTGGTTTATCACTCAAATCATTAGTGTGTATGATTGTGTATATATAATGTGTATTAATTTTAAGTGCTAACCTCTAGTAGAGGTAGGATTATTGCTTAGGGAGTGCATTTTACCCTAGGCTACCATTAGAGCTTGTTCAGTATTATGAGCAGCCCAAGTACAAGCCCCACAAGGCTTCACCAACTAGCCAGTATGGATAATGCTGGCAATGAGAAAACTGTCATACATCTAGTACTACAATTGCTGGATTTACCACAACCTGATCAGACTGCTGACTCATTACAATCCTTCAGCATGGAGTTTGAGTCACTACTAAGAACATTCAGTCTTAAGGTTGATATAACTACTAGTGAATGGATGACCAAAGTAGTCCTTCAACGAAAATTGTCCAGCGATATACTAGATGAATTATATGCACATCAACATAACACCATCCTGACAGTACAGGACATCACTGAAGGTTTACATTCCATCATAAACAAACGACGTGCAAATGAGGAAGTTAAAGCCTCATGCAAGCCTTCAGAAATAGAAAATAATAGTCAATTAAAGGGTAAAACAACCACCCCAAATAAACATCAACCAATTACTCAAATATCAAGTTGCAGAAAATCTGACAATGCAGCAGCATCCTCCAAGCCTACTGTTACTAGTTCACCCAAACCGGTAACTTCCAAACGTGCAGTAGGCTGGGGGACATGTATGTTCTGCAAAAAGAAACATTCAACATACTGTTGTGCTAATTATCCAACCAGAGACATTCGTATGGAGCGACTCCAGGAATTAGGGAGATGTGCAAGGTGTCTCAAGTCACACAACATAGACTATTGTGATACCCAATTCAACACCTGCAACAGGTGTAGAAGAGGTAGACACCATGCAGCACTGTTCAAATATACGAAATTAACGTATTCAAGACCCAAGGTGGAAGATAGCATTCCCACCACAGTACAGTACTGCAAGGTGCAACAAACAAAGAGTGTCCATTCGGCAAAGTCTAAAGGTAATACGACTTTGCCTACTGCCCAAATTACCATCCTGAATAAGAGGGCCAAGGTCCATACCCGTGGGTTGTTTGACCAAGGATCCCAGAGAACACATATCACTAAAAAGCTGGCAGATGAACTACAATTAAGGCCTGTAGCCCAGATGTCATTCAATATCTCAGGGTTTGTAACAGATGCAGGACCTCAAGTCTACCAGGTGGTACAACCATCAGTACGTTTAGGCAGGTACGTCTGTCGAGTACAAGCCATTGTGGTGGACAAAATACCAGTAGACCTACAAGTTCAAGGTCTGAGAGCAACAGCCAAATTCCTGAGAAATAGAGGAATAAAATTGGCAGATAATATTAAGTCTGATCACCTCACCGACTTCGGTCTCCTTGTTGGGACAGACTATTGTCATCGATTCATCGGTAGCCCTACTAAATATCAGGGTATAACCATGTTAAATTCTGCAGGAGGTAAATTACTCTCAGGACCAGTATCAAGCCTGAGGAGACCTATGCCTGCAGATAAACAATACCATTAGAAATCTAAATTTGTCAGCTGATTATATTTCTCCATTAGCATTATACTAAGGAGATTACAGCTGACTATACCAACAGAGGTTGATGTTAGTATCATCATTTGAAGCTGGAGATGAGTTCATGAGGCCTCAGTGGCAAATCAGTGAACAGTAGCCTAAAACAGCTACAAGTCACTGCGACCAATGTCACTGAACCCACTGCAGTCTCAGAACCATTTTTTACTTTAATGATGAGCTATTCAATCTTCTGAATCAATTAACTAAATTAAACCCCAATAAATCTGTTGACTGATTTGATACATTTATTATTTAATCAAGATGTATTCCATGGGCCTCAGTGTTTATATATCAGTGACCAGTTACCTGAAGAAACTTCAAGTTATATCTATGTCACTGATCTCACTGCAGTCCCTGAATCATACTTGACTGTAGTACTTGATCACATTCAGTCTTCTGGGTTAAATAATATGTAATAAGGCTTGAATATTAGCCTTTCAAGAGTTGACAGGGAAATGAAATCGCATTAGACTTCTAACCCCTGCAACTCTTGTACGGGACATCCATCCTGTACGAACAGACGCACAAATGTGTGATTAATCTAATAATTCGAAGGAGGAGTATCGGTGTTTGTCTGTTCTAAATAGGACTTCGACCCGTGAGCAGCCCCCTGGGGAATTATGTCGGAAAATCCGACACCATTTAATAATCATACAGATAATAGCTGTATTACCAACAAGTTACCCATAGAAAACGTAACTTGTAGTGGAATTACCGTCTATAGAAAACGGGATATCATCACCACACACTATTATAATTCACCAGCTATTCTGCTGGGAATTATTCTTAAATACATTAGTCTTTGGACTTTACCATCATAAAACATCTTATATAAATTAACTTAATTATCAATATTAAAGTAGAGTAAATGTGACCCTTCTATCACTTTCTGAAATGTGGACAATGTAAGCCAGGCGTCAGAGTGGGGAAGGAGGGAGCCATTGTTTATACTAGACCAGAGGTACACGGGAGCAAATACGGCTCCTGTTAATTTTACTTGGACGTAGTGTTATGGAAGCCAAAGGTGTACCATTTTCAACACGCTGTCAACAAATTCAAGTTAAGTGTTCTTTCCGAAACCCGTTTATTTTCATTTATGGCCATTAATGTCATTATATAGGGTGGTCCGGTTAGAGCACGTGGAAGCCTCAAACTAAAGGTAATTAAGCCAGGTCTTCAATGTTCCATGTACAGTTTTCTCTGATATAGCTTGTCATATATAGGTATCTGGCTTCACAGCTAGCACACTTTTGACAGGTCAAGACGAGGATGCAAGATTTTGTGCACCAGTTACTGGGTGACGGAAGCTACCTCAAAGAGGATAATTTGGTGTCTACACCCTAGTTATACCTGGTGGACTAACCTGCTGTACTATAAGATAAGGAACCTCTTCAATGTATGTAGTTAATTTTGTAGTTTGATTGGCTGCATATATATATAAACTATTAAACCCCCCCTAATGTGTAGAGGATCGATTTGTGAGATTGAGATTATTGCAGAAATACAGTCCACTTAACATTATACAAATTGCTATGGAAGTATATAAATTAACGTAAATATAAATTCATATAAATTAAATTCATATAAATCTCACAGGTCGGTTCCCACATATATTGCCGATAACGTTGCCAAATATATACATTTTTTTTTATTCTGGCGTATTTTTCTTTTACCTCTCAAAACCCGTAGCCACATTTACTCGTAACCTATATTTCAAAAATATTTTTTTTGACTGATTGGGGCCTGATGAACAATGCAGAAATACATTATGCAACCCCGATAGATTCATTTGTGTATCCATTAAACTATTTGGAAACAGATACATTACGCGAGGTAGTTTCATTATGGAGGAATTATATCTAGAGTATTGGTTTGCCATATTTTAACACTGACGGGCAGTTAATGACTGCACAACTGCTCCAAATATTGTATACATGCAAGGATGGAATATTTATAACGTACCATGGATTTTATTATTGAGAGATTTATTTTTATTCCGGTATTCAAACAGACGCAAACACACACCCAAAAACGTCAAAAAACGAACACTAAGCAACACGAATACAAACGTGTCGAAAACAATTGAAATTATTAAAATATAGAGCTATTTATTGTATTGCCTTAGCACTTGGGTTACTGTTAACAGTAAGTCTTTCCTATTTAATGAATTTGTTTATATAAAGAATTAGTATCATAACGCCGACTCAATGATAAAGAATGAGTCGCAACCTAAAATAATATACGGACATCCTCTGATATGCTCAAAACAGGATTAATTGTTATACCTCGCACGGCATCAACAGTTCCTCCATATTGTCCCTAACCTCGTCTTTCCTCTATTTGGATCTATAAGATTGATGGAGCATGAAAAACGATGAGGATGAAAGAAAACAAGCGTATCAGGGAAGAACAGGGCGTAGCGAAAGTATATTATGGAGTCGACTAGTGTGTATTTTGGAGATGTTATGATATGGGAAAATTCTTGTTTTTTGAGGAAACTACATGACATTATCTCGAGATATTCTTGGTAGGAGGTGATGCATGGCAGAAGAAGCCAGGGTATGATGGGCCTGATAGTAATGTATAGTTGCTAAACATCCTTGTCAAACGTTCGCCCTTCATAGCTTAAACTATCCCCCTTTACTCTGGTACATTTGCGATATAAATTGGTTATTTGTACTTAAATCTAAATTAATTAGTTCTGTTCGAGGTTGGTCGCGAAACGCTTAGGGTTAGCCTCACCCAACTTTGCACCGTGATTCCTGTTAAGTACATGCCCAACAAGGTCGGGTCGGAGTTGGCCTACGTGAAATGACTGCCACTTGATATGGTCCCTTGAAACACACACAGTAATTGTCTGTATTTTCCGCTTGTTACAACTTGTAATAAAGTTGTTACATCTTGGCTTAACGTGTTTATGACGTATTAGAACATTGTTACAACTTGCTATATTGGTTGTTATAACTGGTTAGGCATTAAAATTGTTCGAACGTTATACCAACGTCGTAGTTGCGGTGTGTGTTTGGCGGGGTGCCAGTTGGACCCACACGACAATTCTAGGATTTATAATAATAACTCGGTCCATCCTCCTGTTAGGTAGTACTTATAGTAACGGTGAGGATCATCGTTCATGCATTGACATACAAAGCAATTAGAAAATGGAAGTCGGTACCACTGAATTTGGTAAAACCGGAATTTGTTTTGTATTGATGTTGCAAAGAAAGCTTAAACTAACCTAACCTTCCTAGGCCTAATATGCAATGAGTCCTATTATAGTACATATATCTGCTATACTAGGCCTAGGAATACTTAAGTTTGGTTTTTAGCTTTTTTCGGGCTATAAAGTGAATAGTACCAAATTCTACCTAACTGTCCATTACGTCTATGTACGGTGGTCCACATAGTAACAAAAATGACTATCTAAACAGGAGGATGAGTTGTAATAACAGAAGTCGGGATTATGTTTACCCCTTTTAGTTTAATAACATTACAAACATTCAAATGGAATACGGGAAAATTACATTTACAAATAGGCTAAAATATAATCATTATTTTATTTAACATCATTCAGATATTATCTGCACATGCCCCAGCAGCACGTAATATATCTCTTAAATATACTTGTTGGCTTTTACGCAGTCTTTGTTGTTCACGGCTGGGCTGTTTATTATGCAGCTCAACTCGTGACACGTGCAACTAAGAAATAGGAATTGGGTAGATTGTAGGAATTTACTAGATATGTTAATTACGTTACCATCATTATCAATTGTGAGTTTAC
>NC_091153.1:49441802-49470012 GCF_040958095.1 Procambarus clarkii | reverse complement strand
TGTCGGTGAACGACCAAGTGACAAGACTAAGGAAGACAGAGGGGGCATATACTGAAAGTGACAAGGAAATCTGCGAGGCACTGAATGCCAGTTTCCATGGAGTGTTCACTACCGAGCCTGAGCAGCTCCCATTGTTGGAAGGGGTTACCCTAGATGAAAGACTATCAGATATAGAGGTGACAGCAGAGGAGGTAATGAAACAGTTGACAACTCTAGATGCAACTAAAGCAGTTGGACCAGACAAAGTATCACCGTGGATACTAAAAGAAGCAGCACAGGCCCTCAGCGTGCCTCTGGCAATGATCTTTAATGAGTCACTTATGTCAGGAGAATTGCCCAGTTGCTGGAAGAAGGCAAATGTCGTGCCGATCTTCAAGAAAGGAGATAGGGAGGAGGCACTTAACTACAGACCTGTATCACTGACAAGCATCCCCTGTAAAATACTGGAAAGAATAATTAGGCTGCGACTGGTTGCACACCTGGAGAATATTAGGTTTGTGAACAAACATCAACATGGGTTCTGGACAGGGAAATCGTGCCTAACAAACCTTCTGGAATTCTATGATAAAATAACGAGGATAAGACAGGACAGAGATGGTTGGGCAGACTGCATATTTCTGGACTGCCAAAAAGCCTTTGATACAGTACCGCACATGAGACTGCTGTTCAAGCTCGAGAGGCAGGCGGGGGTGGGGGGAAATTATTTCCATTTGAAATAATTTCAAATGGAAATTATTGATCTCCAGGCAGATGACAGACTGAAAGATAAGTATAGAGAAGGAAATCTGATTGAGTTTTATAAATGCCTGCAGCCAGATCAGTTTCCAAATTTGATAAAGTTTGCTTGTAGTTTTGTGTCCATTTTTGGTTCAACATACTTGTGTGAACAAACTTTTTCCAAAATGAAGTATGTGAAATCTAACTATCGAGCAAATTTGTCTGATGATGACTTGAAATTAATTCTTACAATTGGCTCATCTAATCTGGAACCTGATTTTAATGAAATTTTGAAGTCAAAACGACAGTATCATTCGTCACACTAATTTGGTTGCATAAAACTAAAGGCAGGAATCTATTTAGTTTACCCTGATTTTTTCCAAAAAGATATGTTTTTAATTTTTCCATGTTTATACTTTAATATTTGAGGAAATTAAATTACTGGCACTGATTTGTTTTTTGTTTTTTTTTCATTTTTTATTCCTCCGGCCCGCATAAATATGGGAAATATATAATGTGGCCCTTACATTGAAAAGTTTGGAGACCCCTGATCTAAGGTAATCTCTTCTAACAATGGGAGCTGCTCTAGCTCGGTAGTGAACACTCCATGGAAACTGACATTCAGTGCCTCATAGATTTCCTTGTCACTTTTCAGTATATGCCCCCTCTGTTTTCCTTAGTCTTGTCACTTGGTCATTCACCGACATTTTTCTTCTTATATGACTGTGTAGTAACTTAGGTTGCTTTTTCGCTTTGATCGCAATATCGTTCTCATTGTCCCTTTCCGGTGTTCGTCTTATGTTAATGTAATCGTTCCTAGCTCTGTTGCATCTGATCCTGTTGTCCTCTGTCCTTTGTCTTCTGTACGTCCTCCACTCCACTGTGTGTGTGTGTGTACTCACCTAGTTGTGTTTGCGGGGATTTAGCTCTGGCTCTTTGGTCCCGCCTCTCAACCGTCAATCAACAGGTGTACAGATTCCTGATCCTATTGGGCTCTATCATATCTACACTTGAAACTGTGTACGGAGTCAGCCTCCACCACATCACTTCCAAATGCATTCCATTTGTCAACCACTCTGACGCTAAAAAAGTTCTTTCTAATATCTCTGCGGCTCATTTGGGTGCTCAGTTTCCACCTGTGTCCCCAAGTGCATATACCCCTTGTGTTAAATAGCCTGTCTTTATCTACCCTATCAATTCCCTTGAGAATCTTGAATGTGGTGATCATGTCCCCTCTAACTCTTCAGTCTTCCAGCGAAGTGAGGTTTAATTCCCGTAGTCTCTCCACGTAGCTCATACCTCTCAGCTCGGGTACTAGTCTGGTGGCAAACCTTTGAACCTTTTCCAGTTTAGTCTTATCCTTGACTAGATATGGACTCCATGCTGGGGCTGCATACTCCAGGATTGGCCTGACATATGTGGTATACAAAGTTCTGATGATTCTTTAAATAAGTTTCTGAATGCCCTTCGTATGTTGGCCAGCCTGGCATATGCCGCTGATGTTATCCTCTTGATATGGGCTGCAGGAGTCAGGTCTTGCGTGATATCAACTCCCAAGTCTTTTTCTTTCTCTGACTCCTGAAGAATTTCCACTCCCAGATGATACATTGTATTTGGGCTCCTGCTCCCTACACCTATCTTCATTACATTACATTTGGTTGGGTTAAACTCTAACAAACATTTGTTCGACCATTCCTTCAGTTTGTCTAGCTCTTCTTGAAGCCTCAAACAGTCCTCTTCTGTCTTAATCCTTCTCATAATTTTGACATCGTCCGCAAACATTGAAAGAAATGAATCTATACCCTCCGGGAGATCATTTACATATATCAGAAACAAGATAGGACCGAGTACAGAGCCCTGTGGGACTCCACTGGTGACTTCACGCCAATCTGAGGTCTCACCCCTCACCGTAACTCTCTGCTTCCTCTTGCTTAGGTACTCCCTTATCCACTGGAGCTCCTTACCAGCTACACCTGCCTGTCTCTCCAGCTTATGTACCAGCTTCTT
Source organism: Procambarus clarkii (assembly GCF_040958095.1). Classification (NCBI taxonomy): domain Eukaryota; kingdom Metazoa; phylum Arthropoda; class Malacostraca; order Decapoda; family Cambaridae; genus Procambarus; species Procambarus clarkii. The sequence continues at coordinate 49,467,288 of NC_091153.1, read as the reverse complement.
ATGCGTTACTGTGTCAAAGGTTTTTTCGAAAATCCAAGAAAATGCAGTCCGCCCAGCCCCTCTTTCTTGCTTAATCTTTGTCACCTGGTCGTAGAATTCTATTAAGCCAGTCAGGCAAGATTTACCCTCCCTGAACCCATGTTGGCGATTTGTCACGAAGTCCCTTCTCTCCAGATGTGCTAGCAGGTTTTTTCTCACGATCTTCTCCATCACCTTGCATGGTATACAAGTCAAGGACACTGGCCTGTAGTTCAGTGCCTCTTGCCTGTCACCCTTTATTGTATATTGGGACCACATTCGCCGTCTTCCATATTTCTGGTAGGTCTCCCCTCTCTAGTGACCTACTATACACTATGGAGAGTGGCAAGCAAAGTGCCTCTGCACACTCTTTCAGTACCCATGGCGAGATTCCGTCTGGACCAACAGCCTTTCTAACATCCAGATCCAGCAGGTGTCTCTTGACCTCCTCTCTCGTAATTTCGAACTCTTCCAAGGCCGCCTGGTTTACTTCCCTTTGTCCTAGCACAGTAACCTCACCTTGTTCTGTTGTTAAGACCTCTTGGAACCTCTTGTTGAGATCTTCACACACCTCTTTGTCATTCTCTGTATACCTGTCCTCGCCTGTTCTAAGTTTCACTACCTGTTCTTTCACTGTTGTTTTCCTTTTGATGTGACTGATGTGTGTGTGTGTGAGGGTGCGTGCACACACATGTGCGTGTGATATTAAATATTACCAAGAGAGATCAATGATTCTGGTGCAAACCTTTGAAACTTTTCATAGACCCTTCTTCACATGAAAGGAAGAGGAAAAATTTACATCCAAAGCTTCACACATTTAAGAGCCTGAAATACCGCTTAGATATCTGCAGGTTCCACTTAGGTAGGTCTCAGATCCTTGCTTACTGTGAACGCCAATGGCCCACAACCCTACAGCTCTCAGAATTAAACTGTATTTCCCAATCAACTGTCAGTTATAAGCAGTAATCCTGTATCGACATTGAGGCAAAACTTATTTCCATCGTTATCTAGATTAGCATCAACGTCCAATTTGTTTATGTTGCTCCTCAGTTCTTTCTAAATTGTTTATATACTTGACAAGCAAGACACGTCCCTGGGTAAGAGCCCCGAGTGGTTAAGTTGTAATAGTTTCCCACTCTCATTTGACTTACTTTACTCTCGCCCTTAACATTCTCCGCCCAACCCGTCCTCCTAATAGAACGTCGCCTTTAGACGTATACTCTAAGGCCAAAAATCGTCGTACTAGAAAAAAGTAGCGTTTGGAGAAATTGACAAACCGTCCCGTTTTCTGTTTCGGGTCGTCTGGTTAGGCTAGGAAAAGAGTAGTTTAGTACGACGGGTTCGTGATGTTGGCAAACCTTAGGAGGACGGGCTGCTCCACTCCCCCTCAGTACCGGGCGCTTAATCTACCTTCCTCAGCTGCCGCCCGTGGTGAGGTCTACTATGAAAGACTTTGTTGTGGTCATGACAGACCCATCGCAAGCTTCTGATTTCAAACACACGCAAGAACAACTGATGCATGTCAGACAGGTATTTTAAATACCATTAAACTATCACCTCCACGAGTTCTATGTCCCCCACATTGCCTCTCGAAACAAATACGAAGCAAATAATTTTGTTTTTCATTTTCGCAACATTAAATCGGAACTAAACCACCGCTATAAATACCCCGGTGAGGATATCGGATACGCTGGTTTTTGTTTTTTTCCCCGGCAGCGTGTGGCTCAGTCTGGATACCGCAGACACTCTGTCTTGTTGCTTTTGTTGCTAAGGTGTTATCGGTTTCCGTTATACAGTGAGAGAGTGTGACTGATGGTAACATCGGCCAGAATGACTCTAACATTGGCTAGTGTAAGACAACACTGAATGTGTGTGTGTGTGTGTGTGTGTGTGTGTGTGTGTGTGTGTGTGTGTGTGTGTGTGTGTGTGTGTGTGTGTGTGTGTGTGTGTGTGTGTGTGGGTGTGTGTGTGTGTGTGTGTGTGTGTGTGTGTGTGTGTGTGTGTGTGTGTGTGTGCGGTGTGTGTGTGTGTGTGTGTGTGTGTGTGTGTGTGTTGTGCGGGCGCATGTAAATATGTGCATGGGTGCGTGTTAGTCCGTGCACACACTTACCTCCCTATGCCTACAAGGAACTGGAGCTAACTCTTGGGCCCCGCCTCACTGCTATAGCACCAAATGCATTTATAATTCCTCAATATCTAGTACTAACAAGTCTATATATACAGAAGTTCAAACAGTAACAGATTATTCAGACGATGAGTCACAATACCATGACCGAAGATATGATGATCAGACCACACACCAGAAGATGAAGAGACGACAATGTTTCGGTCCGTCCCGGACCATTATCAAGTCGATCAAAGCGAATATATATATATATATATATTCTTGGGTTTACACTTCTCTATTCTTACTCTGGGGTGAGCAATGGTTATGCTCAAGGTCACTCACCGTAGCCCTGCGGGTCTTCACTCGATCCTCATGGCGCCACTGCACGCCAGGAGAGTCTCCCAGTCAATCTCAACGGCCTCTGATTAAGAAAGAGTGGGAACACGACTCGTTCACTTGACTGTCATGTGCCCTCCCCAACAATCGGGCTCTACGGTTAACCACAAGGTCGCCAACTGGTGTTTTAGGTGGCCAGTAACACCTCAGTGGACTGGTTGAATTAGTGGTAGCCTTGGCAAGGTCACACTCAAAAGATCAGGAATCAAGCAGGTACTTACTGTTACCACTCTATGCTTTCAGTATAATATAGCCACAAGATCAATGGAGGAGATGATATAAACACAAAGATAGTTTTGTATTTTACTTAAAATGCATGAAAGATGTCACAAGGCCAAACAATAATAAATAAATCAACTGATCCTGGCAGCGGCCGGTAGTTCCCACGAATAGTATGCACTCACTAAGTGGCAACACCTCCCCTCCTCATCAAGTGTCAAGAACAGCTGATCGCCTGGCCCCCGCGCGAAAGCTTATTGCTTGTTTTCAGATTCACGCGCGCTGTTTCTTTAAATTCTCCAATATTACTAGAAACTCGCACACTCGATATTAGCACAAATAGCACGTACTACTTAGTTACACTGTACTCAGGCTCAAACAGTCTTTTCTACAATCAATGCTACAATGACTCACTGTAATGGCTTTCACTGCCCTTCATTCAATGACATATTATGAAGTATTAACACTTGAGTTTTCAGTACTTTCTCTCGAGGGCGAAAACGCAATAATTCACTGTACTCACAACTGATTAATCACTGCATGAACATAAGACATATATAGTGTATACCAATCAAACATCAATACATGGAAAATAAATAGTCTCTGGGCACGTAGCCTAACCTCCAAATACTGGCATAATATTATATATAATTTATCACTATATGTTCACATCAAAATCTGTAGAAAGATATACAAAACACAGTAAATTTATCACTTGTTCCTGGTGCCTGTACACACCAATAATAAACATGAATATTACAAGTACTCTTGATAGTACTACACGGTAAACTGGTGCCTCACTGTGACATTGGTGAGACTTGCTCACGGCATATAAAATCCTCAGGCTAGATCCATGTAAACTGGTGCCTCACTGTGACATTGGTGAGACTTGCTCACGGCATATAAAATCCTCAGGCTAGATCATATTATGACATTACTCTAACAAGAGAAATGTTGAACAAGAATACTTGCATAATAGACAAAACCCAAGATTCAAGAAGATTACAAATTCTTGAGGCAATTCACATAAGAATAGAGCGACCTACCATGAACACCCAAATCACGGAACTATTTACTCTACCGACCATGAGAGTAAGGACAAGACAAGAACATATCGATGCCAACACAGAAGACAATGTCCAACATAACAGGCCAATTACACTGGATTAATCTTTGTGTTTAGATAGGAGATGCCTCGTATGGGCCAATAAGCCTTCTGCAGCCCCAATGTTTATCCCTTATGTATCCCCCCATGTTTTCACCTTCATTGTATTGTCTTGCCTATATACTGGGTTTTTTGGAGCTTACAGTCCCCAAGTGGGCATTTGAAGGCATAGACGACGTTAGTCTCTTTTAAAGCGTTCTGTTTTGTGTCTGAAGAGTTTCTCATGAGTAGGCTGGCCGTTTTTCTGGTTTTATAGTAAATCGTCAGTTGTATTTACTATAAAACCAGAAAAACGGCCAGCCTACTCATGAGAAACTCTCCAGACACAAAACAGAACGCTTTAAAAGAGACTAACGTCGTCTATGCCTTCAAATGCCCACTTGGGGACTGTAAGCTCCAAAAAACCCAGTATATAGGCAAGACAACAACATCTCTTTCTAGGCGTTTAACGATGCATAAGCAACAGGGCTCCATTAAGGAACATATAATCTCTTCCCACAACCAAACCATCGCCAGAGAAATCCTAGTAAACAACACAGAAATCATCGATAGATACAGCGATAGCAGGTGGCTTGACGTTTGCGAGGCACTACACATCAAGAAGTCAACACCAGCAATCAACAGCCAATTATTGCACAACTATATTCTACCCACCTCAAGACTCCGCTCCAATATAGAAGCATCAAGAAATATGGACCAATAGGCTTTCTACTGACACTTCTATTCAATACCCATTGTTTGTGTTCTGTCTTGTGTTGATACTTTTAATACCCTATTAATATCCCCTCTTGTTCTGTCTTGTGTTAATGCCACATCACCCCTCCCACCTCACTCAAATGTAGATATAAAATCGGAGATACGTAAGTTCTATTCAGTTGTGTATTTGTGAACTAAAGTCTTTGAAAATGTAATAAGTTTTACGAAACGCGCCCGTGTCGCGTCAGATTAGAAATAAAAATGAATTTTGGAGAATTAATTTTTGATTTACCTCCAACAGTGAAGCGTAATGTACGAAAGATTGAGAAAATTCGTGTTAGAATTATTAATCTTACTTTTTCAGTCATATTTAATAATATATGTCTACAGGAAAGACTGCTACCAAAATATACTAATATATATATATATATATATATATATATATATATATATATATATATATATATATATATATATATATATATATATTTATATATATAAAATCCTAGCAGTACCCGGCATCGCTTACATGCGTTGCTGAGCCACGGCAACCTTCGCTGACCCCACCATTCCCCCCTCACCCGTCTCCTCGGCCTCCCCACCATTCCCCACTCCACCTACCCCTCTTCCTTCCCATTATGCCCCACTTCCCTGTCCCTTTGTCCTCAGCACAATTCTCCATTCCCCCATCCCCTCTTCCTTCCCATTATGCCCCACTTCCCTGTCCCTTTGTCCTCAGCACAATTCTCCATTTCCCCGTCCCCTCGTCGCCACCATCCCAAACTCCCCCGTCCCCTCGTCCTTCCCCACCAATACCCTCGCTCCCTTTTCCCCTCGTCCTCCTCACCATCTCTCACTTCCGTCCCCTCGTCATCCCCACCATTCCCCACTCCCTCGTCCGATGCCTTCCCAAGTGGTCTGATGTTCCCATCAGGAAATTGGGAACATCAAGTGATCTGATGTTCCCATCACTGAAATATAAGATAAACAGTTAAAAATGAAATGAAAATATGAATAAATAAATAAATATACTATATTCACGAAATGAACGGTATGGTAAATAACACAGCTCAATTCCAATGCAATTCACACAAAATAATTAAATCAAAATGAAAATAAATCAAAATCTATGAAAATTCAATTTATCAATGCAATCAGAAACACTGAAATGGAATTGTAACATATTTAGTATAGCATGTGAGTTGCTCTTACATGCAACAGATGGTGCTTATACTTGCGAAATGAACGGTATGGTAAACAACTCAGCTCAATTTCAACACAATGTCACAGAAAATTATACAATAAAAAATATAATAAATTGAATCCTATGAAAATAAAATTTATCAATGCAATCGGAAACATTGAAATGGAATTCCTCACATATTTAGTATAACGTGCATGTTGCTATTATATGCAACAGATGGCGCTGTTTTTCAAAACGCATGTTTTTACCTGTCACAGGGGTGGCATCTATATAGTATGTATATAAAACGACGCTCCTATTCTAATGTAACGTTGTGTCAAAATTTCAAAGCAATCGGTAAAAAGGTTTCGAAGATTTTGATGTTTTTTTTTACCGTCACAGACGTGACATCTATATAGTATGCATATAAAAACCTTGCCGGATGCGAATGGAACGTTTTGTGAAAATTTCAAAGCAATCGGCGAAGAACTTTCGGAGATTAGCGGTTATGTACAAACGAAGATTTCCATTTTTACTTTCATAGATATTTGTATACTTCGACAGCAAATGTTCCTTTAAGCATATTTGGTTAAATATGACCACATTGCAGGAGTTGTTGATCATATAGTATAAGCTTTCTATGCTACTATTTTCTTACTCTCGGGATTAAGAATAACAATCAAGTTACCGGAATGTACGGTAAAGAAACACTAATGATTATTGAAGGGTATATTTTCTCCAACGTTTCGTTCTACTCCGAAAGATCTTCACATAAGGAATGAGTATACAAGGTACAAATTTACCTTAAATACACATGTGGAAAAAAGGGAAGTTGTGTAAGGGGAGGGGGGAGTTGTAAAGGTTGTTAGAAATATGGAAATAATGGGGATGGATACCAGTCAAACTCCCCAAACATACATGCACTCATCAAACCTGATCCCGCTCCTCAAACATGCAATCTCTTCCTCCTAGCACACAGCCACTCACCCAAGCAAACAGTGATCTAGCGAACAGGTTAAATACAGGCTGTTCACTCTCATCACCTGACCTCTGGCAAGGCTCCGAGCCGCTACCCAAACAATGGTGCAGTTTGAACATCTTACTGGATGATACACGAACTTAAACGAGGCATATTAGATAAGGAAACTGAAGGCAAGATAAACTGGACGATTGTTGACCAATTAAAACTACTTTCTTCCTGATTAAATGCAAGTAGCGACCAACCCGCACGGTGTAGCCAAGATACATAGCAACATGTGAGACTGTGATATGGATTAATCGAACACACAAGAGAATCGGTTAGTGGCACGTGTCACAGACGTTGCCTACCCTTCTTAGGTTATTGCAGGTCTGCTTTTAATCCCCGACCGTCCAAAAGGTCGGGGGACCATTCTTTTAATCCATCCTATCCTAAATCCTGATCCTCATATCCAGGGATTATATAATTGTAATAGCTTTCTCTTGATAATTGCTTTACCATACCCTCATTTAATCTCTCTTCCCTCTTTCTCTCTTCCTAACCTTTCTCCCTCCCTCCTACCCCCCCCCCTCTCTCTCTCTCTCTCTCTCTCTTTCTCTCTCTCTTACTCTCAACTGTCTCTACATCCTCCCTGGCCTACTAAAGGCCTATTTAGAGCATAAAACTCATGTATATTTACGAGGGGGTTTTCTTCTACACTTTACACTCCATATTTGAAAGTTAGAATTGGCTAAGATGTCTTCCTGGGAGGAGGGTGAGGGAGCTTTACGACTCTCTGAAAGCTTATAATAATATAAATCCTCTAAAGAGATACTTGAGGCAGGAAAAATCACGTGGTATATTCTTAAGGACGTGCGGTGGGGGAGTGGTGGTGGTCCCGTAGCACATCCCCTGAGAGGAGCTGATTGGGCTAGGTTTTATGGAGGTGCCCAAGAGTATGGTGTGAGAGTAGAGGCTGGGGATATGTGTGTGGATATACGTACTCTAGCAGGTGTGCTGACACTTACACTCTAGCAGGTGCGCTGACACTCACACTCTAGCAGGTGCGGTGACACTCACACTCTAGCAGGTGCAGTGACACTCACACTCTAGCAGGTGCGGTGACACTCACACTCTAGCAGGTGCGGTGACACTCACACTCTAGCAGGTGCGGTGACACTCACACTCTAGCAGGTGTGATGACACTCACACTCTAGCAGGTGTGATGACACTCACACTCTAGCAGGTGCGCTGACACTCACACTCTAGCAGGTGTGATGACACTCTCAGTCTAGCAGGTGCGCTGACACTCACACTCTAGCAGGTGTGCTGACACTCACACTCTAGCAGGTGTGCTGACACTCACACTCTAGCAGGTGTGCTGACACTCACACTCTAGCAGGTGTGATGACACTCTCACTCTAGCAGGTGTGCTGACACTCACACTCTAGCAGGTGCAGTGACACTCACACTCTAGCAGGTGTGCTGACACTCACACTCTAGCAGGTGCAGTGACACTCACACTCTAGCAGGTGTGCTGACACTCACACTCTAGCAGGTGTGCTGACACTCACACTCTAGCAGGTGCGCTGACACTCACACTCTAGCAGGTGTGATGACACTTACACTCTAGCAGGTGTGCTGACATTCACACTCTAGCAGGTGTGCTGATACTCACACTCTAGCAGGTGCGCTGACACTCACACTCTAGGAGGTGTGCTGACACTCACACTCTAGCAGGTGTGCTGACACTCACACTCTAGCAGGTGTGATGACACTCACACTCTAGCAGGTGTGCTGACACTCACACTCTAGCAGGTGTGATGACACTCACACTCTAGCAGGTGTGCTGACACTCACACTCTAGCAGGTGTGCTGACACTCACACTCTAGCAGGTGTGCTGACACTCACACTCTAGCAGGTGCAGTGACACTCACACTCTAGCAGGTGTGCTGACACTCACACTCCAGCAGGTGCGCTGACACTCACACTCTAGCAGGTGCAGTGACACTCACACTCTAGCAGGTGTGCTGACACTCACACTCTAGCAGGTGCAGTGACACTCACACTCTAGCAGGTGTGCTGACACTCACACTCTAGCAGGTGTGATGACACTCTCACTCTAGCAGGTGTGCTGACACTCACACTCTAGCAGGTGCAGTGACACTCACACTCTAGCAGGTGTGCTGACACTCACACTCTAGCAGGTGTGATGACACTCTCACTCTAGCAGGTGTGCTGACACTCACACTCTAGCAGGTGCAGTGACACTCACACTCTAGCAGGTGTGCTGACACTCACACTCTAGCAGGTGCAGAGACACTCACACTCTAGCAGGTGTGCTGACACTCACACTCTAGCAGGTGCAGTGACACTCACACTCTAGCAGGTGTGATGACACACACACTCTAGCAGGTGTGATGACACTCACACTCTAGCAGGTGTGCTGACACTCACACTCTAGCAGGTGTGCTGACACTCACACTCTAGCAGGTGTGCTGACACTCTCACTCTAGCAGGTGTGCTGACACTCTCACTCTAGCAGGTGTGCTGACACTCACACTCTAGCAGGTGTGCTGACACTCACACTCTAGCAGGTGTGCTGACACTCTCACTCTAGCAGGTGTGATGACACTCACACTCTAGCAGGTGTGATGACACTCTCACTCTAGCTGGTGTGCTGACACTCACACTCTAGCAGGTGTGATGACACTCACACTCTAGCAGGTGCGCTGACACTCACACTCTAGCAGGTGCAGTGACACTCACACTCTAGCAGGTGTGCTGACACTCACACTCCAGCAGGTGTGCTGACACTCACACTCTAGCAGGTGCAGTGACACTCACACTCTAGCAGGTGTGCTGACACTCACACTCTAGCAGGTGCAGTGACACTCACACTCTAGCAGGTGTGCTGACACTCACACTCTAGCAGGTGCGCTGACACTCACACTCTAGCAGGTGTGCTGACACTCACACTCTAGCAGGTGTGCTGACACTCACACTCTAGCAGGTGTGATGACACTCACACTCTAGCAGGTGTGATGACACTCACACTCTAGCAGGTGTGCTGACACTCACACTCTAGCAGGTGTGATGACACTCACACTCTAGCAGGTGTGCTGACACTCACACTCTAGCAGGTGTGATGACACTCACACTCTAGCAGGTGTGCTGACACTCACACTCTAGCAGGTGTGATGACACTCACACTCTAGCAGGTGCAGTGACACTCACACTCTAGCAGGTGCAGTGACACACACTCTAGCAGGTGTGCTGACACTCACACTCTAGCAGGTGTGATGACACTCACACTCTAGCAGGTGTGATGACACTCACACTCTAGCAGGTGTGCTGACACTCACACTCTAGCAGGTGTGCTGACACTCACACTCTAGCAGATGCAGTGACACTCACACTCTAGCAGGTGTGATGACACTCACACTCTAGCAGGTGTGCTGACACTCACACTCTAGCAGGTGTGCTGACACTCTCACTCTAGCAGGTGTGCTGACACTCTCACTCTAGCAGGTGTGCTGACACTCACACTCTAGCAGGTGCAGTGACACTCACACTCTAGCAGGTGCAGTGACACTCACACTCTAGCAGGAGTGCTGACACTCACACTCTAGCAGGTGTGATGACACTCACACTCTAGCAGGTGTGCTGACACTCACACTCTAGCAGGTGCGCTGACACTCACACTCTAGCAGGTGCAGTGACACTCACACTCTAGCAGGTGTGCTGACACTCACACTCTAGCAGGTGTGCTGACACTCTCACTCTAGCAGGTGTGCTGACACTCACACTCTAGCAGGTGCACTGACACTCACACTCTAGCAGGTGCACTGACACTCACACTCTAGCAGGTGCGCTGATACTCACACTCTTGCAGGTGCACTGACACTCACACTCTAGCAGGTGCGCTGACACTCTCACTCTAGCAGGTGTGCTGACACTCTCACTCTAGCAGGTGCGCTGACACTCACACTCTAGCAGGTGCACTGACACTCACACTCTAGCAGGTGCGCTGACACTCTCACTCTAGCAGGTGTGCTGATACTCTCACTCTAGCAGTTGCGCTGACACTCACACTCTAGCAGGTGTGCTGACACTCTCACTCTAGCAGGTGTGATGACACTCACACTCTAGCAGGTGTGCTGACACTCACCCTCTAGCAGGTGTGCTGACACTCTCACTCTAGCTGGTGTGCTGACACTCTCACTCTAGCAGGTGTGCTGACACTCAAACTCTAGCAGGTGTGCTGACACTCACACTCTAGCAGGTGCGCCGACACTCACACTCTAGCAGGTGCACTGACACTCACACTCTAGCAGGTGCACTGACACTCACACTCTAGCAGGTGCGCTGACACTCTCACTCTAGCAGGTGTGCTGACACTCTCACTCTAGCAGGTGTGCTGACACTCACACTCTAGCAGGTGCACTGACACTCACACTCTAGCAGGTGCACTGACACTCACACTCTAGCAGGTGCGCTGACACTCACACTCTAGCAGGTGCACTGACACTCACACTCTAGCAGGAGCGCTGACACTCTCACTCTAGCAGGTGTGCTGACACTCTCACTGTAGCAGGTGCGCTGACACTCACACTCTAGCAGGTGCACTGACACTCACACTCTAGCAGGTGCGCTGACACTCTCACTCTAGCAGGTGTGCTGTTACTCTCACTCTAGCAGTTGCGCTGACACTCACACTCTAGCAGGTGTGCTGACACTCTCACTCTAGCAGGTGTGATGACACTCACACTCTAGCAGGTGTGCTGACACTCAAACTCTAGCAGGTGTGCTGACACTCTCACTCTAGCTGGTGTGCTGATACTCTCACTCTAGCAGGTGTGCTGACACTCAAACTCTAGCAGGTGTGCTGACACTCACACTCTAGCAGGTGCGCTGACACTCACACTCTAGCAGGTGCACTTACACTCACACTCTAGCAGGTGCACTGACACTCACACTCTAGCAGGTGCGCTGACACTCTCACTCTAGCAGGTGTGCTGACACTCTCACTCTAGCAGGTGTGATGACACTCACACTCTAGCAGGTGCGCTGACACTCACACTCTAGCAGGTGTGCTGACACTCTCACTCTAGCAGGTGTGATGACACTCACACTCTAGCAGGTGTGCTGACACTCACACTCTAGCAGGTGTGCTGACACTCTCACTCTAGCAGGTGTGATGACACTCACACTCTAGCAGGTGTGCTGACACTCACACTCTAGCAGGTGTGATGACACTCACACTCTAGCAGGTGTGCTGACACTCACACTCTAGCAGGTGTGATGACACTCACACTCTAGCAGGTGCAGTGACACTCACACTCTAGCAGGTGCAGTGACACTCACACTCTAGCAGGTGTGCTGACACTCACACTCTAGCAGGTGTGATGACACTCACACTCTAGCAGGTGTGATGACACTCACACTCTAGCAGGTGTGCTGACACTCACACTCTAGCAGGTGTGCTGACACTCACACTCTAGCAGATGCAGTGACACTCACACTCTAGCAGGTGTGATGACACTCACACTCTAGCAGGTGTGCTGACACTCACACTCTAGCAGGTGTGCTGACACTCTCGCTCTAGCAGGTGTGCTGACACTCTCACTCTAGCAGGTGTGCTGACACTCACACTCTAGCAGGTGCAGTGACACTCACACTCTAGCAGGTGCAGTGACACTCACACTCTAGCAGGAGTGCTGACACTCACACTCTAGCAGGTGTGATGACACTCACACTCTAGCAGGTGTGCTGACACTCACACTCTAGCAGTTGCGCTGACACTCACACTCTAGCAGGTGCAGTGACACTCACACTCTAGCAGGTGAGCTGACACTCACACTCTAGCAGGTGTGCTGGCACTCGCACTCTAGCAGGTGTGCTGACACTCACACTCTAGCAGGTGCACTGACACTCACACTCTATCAGGTGCACTGACACTCACACTCTAGCAGGTGCGCTGACACTCACACTCTAGAAGGTGCACTGACACTCACACTCCAGCAGGTGCGCTGACACTCTCACTCTAGCAGGTGTGCTGACACTCTCACTCTAGCAGGTGCGCTGACACTCACACTCTAGCAGGTGTGCTGACACTCTCACTCTAGCAGGTGTGATGACACTCACACTCTAGCAGGTGTGCTGACACTCACACTCTAGCAGGTGTGCTGACACTCTCACTCTAGCAGGTGTGCTGACACTCTCACTCTAGCAGGTGTGCTGACACTCAAACTCTAGCAGGTGTGCTGACACTCACACTCTAGCAGGTGCGCTGACACTCACACTCTACCAGGTGCACTGACACTCACACTCTAGCAGGTGCACTGACACTCACACTCTAGCAGGTGCGCTGACACTCTCACTCTAGCAGGTGTGCTGACACTCTCACTCTAGCAGGTGTGATGACACTCACACTCTAGCAGGTGCGCTGACACTCACACTCTAGCAGGTGTGCTGACACTCTCACTCTAGCAGGTGTGATGACACTCACACTCTAGCAGGTGTGCTGACACTCACACTCTAGCAGGTGTGCTGACACTCTCACTCTAGCAGGTGTGCTGACACTCTCACTCTAGCAGGTGTGCTGACACTCAAACTCTAGCAGGTGTGCTGACACTCAAACTCTAGCAGGTGTGTTGACACTCACACTCTAGCAGATGCAGTGACACTCACACTCTAGCAGGTGTGATGACACTCACACTCTAGCAGGTGTGCTGACACTCACACTCTAGCAGGTGTGCTGACACTCTCACTCTAGCAGGTGTGCTGACATTCTCACTCTAGCAGGTGTGCTGACACTCACACTCTAGCAGGTGCAGTGACACTCACACTCTAGCAGGTGCAGTGACACTCACACTCTAGCAGGAGTGCTGACACTCACACTCTAGCAGGTGTGATGACACTCACACTCTAGCAGGTGTGCTGACACTCACACTCTAGCAGTTGCGCTGACACTCACACTCTAGCAGGTGCAGTGACACTCACACTCTAGCAGGTGTGCTGACACTCACACTCTAGCAGGTGTGCTGACACTCGCACTCTAGCAGGTGTGCTGACACTCACACTCTAGCAGGTGCACTGACACTCACACTCTAGCAGGTGCACTGACACTCACACTCTAGCAGGTGAGCTGACACTCACACTCTAGCAGGTGCACTGACACTCACACTCTAGCAGGTGCGCTGACACTCTCACTCTAGCAGGTGTGCTGACACTCTCACTCTAGCAGGTGTGCTGACACTCACACTCTAGCAGGTGCGCTGACACTCACACTCTAGCAGGTGCACTGACACTCACACTCTAGCAGGTGCACTGACACTCACACTCTAGCAGGTGCGCTGACACTCTCACTCTAGCAGGTGTGCTGACACTCTCACTCTAGCAGGTGTGATGACACTCACACTCAAGCAGGTGCGCTGACACTCACACTCTAGCAGGTGTGCTGACACTCTCACTCTAGCAGGTGTGATGACACTCACACTCTAGCAGGTGTGCTGACACTCACACTCTGGCAGGTGTGCTGACACTCTCACTCTAGCAGGTGTGCTGACACTCTCACTCTAGCAGGTGTGCTGACACTCAAACTCTAGCAGGTGTGCTGACACTCAAACTCTAGCAGGTGTGCTGACATTCACACTCTAGCAGGTGCGCTGACACTCACACTCTAGCAGGTGCACTGACACTCAAACTCCAACAGCTGGGGTGACACTCACACTCTAGCTGGTGTATCTCGCCATGGATACTAAAGGAAGGTGCAGAAGCACTTAGTGTGCCACTCTCTATGGTGTATAACAGGTAACTGGAAACAGGAGACTTACCAGAAAGTTGGAAGACAGCTAACGTGGTCCCAATATACAAGAAGGGTGACAGGTAAGAGGCACTGAACTACAGGCCAGTTTCCCTAACTTGTATACCATGCAAGGTGATGGAGAAGATCGTGAGGAAAGGGCTCGTAGAGCATCTGGAGTGAAATAACTTTGTAACGCACCACCAACATGGGTTCAGGGATGGTAAATCGTGCCTCACAGGTTTAATAGAATTCTATGACCAGGCAGGAAACAGAAGGGAGGGCCGACTGCATTTTCCTGGACTGCCAGAAAACCTTTGACACAGTACCCCATAAAAGGCTGTTAAAAAAGTTGGAGCAACAGGCAGGAGTAAAAGGGAAGGTGCTCCAGTGGATAAGGGAGTACTTAAGCAACAGGAAACAGCGAGTAACGGTGAGGGGAGAGACATCAGAGTGGCGAGATGTCACCAGCGGAGTCCCATAGGGCTCAGTACATGGATCCATCCTGTTACTATTATATGTAAACGATCTTCCGGAGAGTATTGACTCGTTCCTCTCAATGTTTGCTGATGATGCAAAAATAATGAAAAGAATCAAGATGAATGAAGGTAGACAGAGACTACAGGATGACCTGGACAAACAGGAATGGTCTAGAAAATGGCTGCTAAAGTTCAACTCGGGAATGTGTAAGATAAAGAAATTAGGCGAAGGAGCAGGAGGCCGAACACAAGGTATCATCTGGGAGGTGAAATCCTGCAAGAGTCAAAGAGAGAGAAAGATCTGGGGGTTGATATCACACCGAACCTGTCCCCAGTGGCCCACATCAAAAGAATATCATTAGCGGCATATGCTAGACTGGCCAACATAAGAACTGCCTTTAGAAACTTGTGTAAGGAATCGTTCAGGACCTTGTATACCACTTATGTAAGACCAATCCTGGAGTATGCAGCTCCAGCCTGGAGTCCATACCTAGTTAAACACAAGACAAAGCTAGAGAAGATTCAACGGTATGCCACCAGGCTCGTCTCGGAACTGAGAAGCTACGAGGAAAGGCTAAAGGAGCTGACCCTCACACCCCTGGAAAACTGAAGAGTAAGGGGAGACATGATAACCACCTACAAAATTCTCAGGAGAATTGACAGGGTGGACAAAGACAAACTCTTCAGCTCGGGTGGGACACGAACAAGGGGACACAGGTGGAAACTTAGTACCCAGATGAGCCACACAGACGTTAGAAAGAACTTTTTCAGTGTCAGAGTAGTTAATAAATGGAATGCACTAGGAAGTGATGTGGTGGAGGCTGACTCCATACCCAGTTTCAAATGTTAATATGATAGAGCCCAGTAGGCTCAGGAATCTGTACACCAGTTGATTGACAGTTGATATGCGAAACCAAAGAGACAAAAATAAACTCCCGCAAGCACAATTAAGTGAGTACAGTTAGGTGAGTACAGAAAACACAGAGATACAACAGAGATTAAAATAATAGTGTCAGAATGAATAATTAACATAAAAAAAACAGAAAGCCATCCACGAAACAGAGAAAAAAAAACATGAAATACTTCTTTACACGGGAAAATACTAATACAAAACTACAAACCTCTACTTGCAACAGGTGAATCGTACACTGATATATTTTTTTTGTTCATTTTTACCAGAACCTAAAGTGTCTGTTATTCTTCAATACTGCCAAGTGAAGCCTTAACTGGGCCTAAGTTAGTAACTCATGTACTTAATGTAATTGTGATATTATGAAGGGGTGGACTAATTTCGTGACAAAAATGAAAATACGCAAAAAGTACTCTTTGGCTGTTAGACAAAATGGTTATTGCTTTCTAGGCCTAGCAGTGCGGCTCTGTAAATGAGGTTTTTCAACAGTAATTGCCATATGTGTGTGTGTGTGTGTGTGTGTGTGTGTGTGTGTGTGTGTGTGTGCGTGTGTGTGTGTGTGTGTGTGTGTGTGTGTGTGTGTGCGTGTGTGTGTGTGTGTGTGTGTGTGTGTGTGTATGTGTGTGTGGGTGTGTGTGTGTGTGTGTGTGTGTGTGTGTGTGTGTGTGTGTGTGTGTGTGTGTGTGTGTGTGTGTGTGTGTGTGTGTGTGTGTGTGTGTGTGTGCGTGTGTGTGTGTGTGTGTGTGTGTGTGTGTGTGTGTGCGTGCGTGTGTGTGTGTGTGTGGGTGTGTGTGTGTGTGTGTGTGTGTGTGTGTGTGTATAATATTAACAATTGTGTACCTAGCTTCACAATACTGTCACTTGCTTAGCTAAACGAACTATGTTGATCAGTTCCTGAACCCATTATGTACCTCCGCCACCCCTTTCCACCACCGCCAACGGGATGGGTAAGGGGTGCATAAGTAATGACTAACTCACTGGACCGGCGTTGATAATATTTCAGCCTTAGTCCACCATACAGGTAACGACATTGGAACAAACACAGGTGAGAACACCTACAAATTCATGGGTGTTTGGCCAAAACAAAAGGTTAAAGAAAATACCCAAAGAAAATGGGAGAATTAAAAACGACAAACAACCATTCGCTTTTTTGGCGCTAATTATGATGTCCAATAAAAACGACAACGGCTAAAAATTTCGCGGATAGTTTTAAAAAACTTTGTATAATCACTGCTATTTACAGAAGGGAAATTTTATTTAAAAGGTTTAGCTGTTGGTGGTAATTACAAAAAATGGTAAACTAATGTGTATATGTGTGTGTACTCATCTAATTTGTGCTTGCGGGGGTTGAGCTTTGGCTCCTTGGTCCCACCTCTCAACCGTCAATCAACTGATGTACAGATTCCTGAGCCGACTGGGCTCTGTCATATCTACATTTGAAACTGTGTATGGAGTCAGCCTCCACCACATCACTGCCTAATGCATTTACTAACTACTCTGACACTGAAAAAGTTCTTTCTAATGTATATGTGGCTCATTTGCGTACTCAGCTTCTACCAGTGTCCCCTTGTGCGTGTGCCACCCATGTTATATAATCCATCCTTGTCCACCCTGTCAATTCCCCTGAGAATTTTGAATGTGGTAATCATGTCTCCCCTAGCTCTTCTGTCTTCCAGCGTGTGTGTGTGTGTGTGTGTGTGTGTGTGTGTGTGTGTGTGTGTGTGTGTGTGTGTGTGTGTGTGTGTGTGTGTGTGTGTGTGTGTGTGTGTGTGTGTGTGTGTGTGTGTGTGTGTGTGTGTGTGTGTGTGTGTGTGTGTGTGTGTGTACTCACCTAGTTGTACTCACCTAGTTGTGTCTGCAGGATCAAGCATTGATTCTTGGATCCCGCCTTTCGAGCATCGGTTGCTTACAGCAATGACTCCTGTCCCATTTCCCTATCATACCTGGTTTTAAAATTATGAATAATATTTGCTTCCACAACCTGTTCCTGAAGTGCATTCCATTTTCCCCCTACTCTCACGCTAAAAGAAAACTTCCTAACATCTCTGTGACTCATCTGAGTTTCAAGCTTCCATCCATGTCCCCTCGTTCTGTTACTATTCCGTGTGAATATTTCGTCTATGTCCACTCTGTCAATCCCTCTGAGTATCTTATACGTTCCTATCATGTCCCCCCTCTCCCTTCTTCTTTCTAGTGTCGTAAGGCACAGTTCCCTCAGGCGCTCCTCATACCCCATCCCTCGTAGCTCTGGGACGAGTCTCGTTGCAAACCTCTGAACCTTTTCCAGTTTCATTATATGCTTCTTCAGATGGGGACTCCATGATGAGGCGGCATACTTTAAGACTGGCCTCACGTAGGCAGTGTAAAGCGCCCTAAATGCCTCCTTACTTAGATCTTACTTAGAGCATCAGGCAGGAGTAAAAGGGAAGGTGCTCTAGTGGATAAGGGAGTACTTAAGCATCAGGAAACAGCGAGTAAAGGTGAGGGGGGACACGACAGAGTGGCGAGATGTCACCAGCGGAGTCCCACAGGGCTCAGTACTTGGACCCATCTTGTTTCTAATATATGTAAACGATCTTCCGGAGGGTATAGACTCGTTCCTCTCAATGTTTACTGATGATGCAAAAATTATGAGAAGAATCAAGACGGATGAATGCAGACAGAGGCTACAGGATGACCTGGACAAACTGGAGGAATGGTCTAGAAAATGGCTGCGAAAGTTCAACTCAGGAAAGTGTAAGGTAATGAAATTAGGAGAAGGGAGCATGAGGCTGAACACAAGGTATCATCTGGGAGGTGAAATCCTGCAAGAGTCAAATAGAGAGAAAGATCTGGGGGTTAATATCACACCGAACCTGTCCCCAGAGGCCCACATCAAAAGAATATCATCAGCGACATATGCTAGACTGGCCAACATAAGAACTGCCTATAGAAACTTGTGTAAGGAATCGTTCAGGACCCTGTATACCACTTATGTAAGACCAATCCAGGAGTATGCAGCTCCAGCCTGGACTTCATACCTAATTAAACACAAGACAAAGTTAGAGAAGATGCAGCGGTATGTCATCAGGCTCGTCCGGGAACTGATAGGAATGAGCTACGAGGAAAGGCTAAAGGAGCTGAACCTCACATCCCTGGAAAACAGAAGAATAAGGGGAAACATGATAACCACCTACAAAATTCTCAGGGGAATTGACAGGGTGGACAAAGACAAACTCTTCATCACGGGAGGGACACGAACAAGGGGACACAGGTGGAAACTTAGTACCCAGATGAGCCACAGGAACGTTAGACAAATTTTTTCAGTATCAGAGTTGTTAATAAAAGGAGTGCGCTAGGCAGTGATGTGGTGGAGGCTGACTCCATACACAGTTTCAAATGTAGATATGATAGAGCCCAGTAGGCTCAGGAATCTGTACACCAGTTGATTGACAGTTGAGCGGCGGGACCACAGAAACAAAGCTCAATCCCCGCAAGCACAAATAGGTGAGTATACACATACACACACACACACACACACACACACACACACACACACACACACACACACACACACACACACACACACACACACACACACACACACACACACACACACACACACACACACACACTTGAAACTGTCGTGGAGGCTGACTCCATACACAGTTTCAAGTGTAGATATGATAGAGCCCAATAGGCTCAGGAACCTGTACACCTGTTGATTGACAGTTGAGAGGCGGGACCAAAGAGCCAGAGCTCAACCCCCGCAAGCCCAACTAGGTGAGTACAACTAGGTGAGTACACGCTTCATGCAGGTCGGCGTTCAATCCCCGACCGTCCATAAGTGGTTGGGCACCATTTCCCCCCCTCCCCCCGTCCCATTCCAAATCCTTATCCTGACCCCTCCAAGTGCTATATACTGATAATGGCTTAGTGCTTTAACCTCATAGAATCTTTCCCCTTCCGCCTTCTCCAGTTCCACACACACATTCTCCCTCTTTATTCTATCACCTTTACATCTTCTTGATCTCTTATCTCCCTCGTCTAGCCTTACTATCTCCTCTCCAACCCTCTGGCAGCCATCCCTGTCCCATACTCTCCCGTTTAACACAATACATCACCAGACATTTGAAGTCATTTAACTCTTTGCCAAACAACAAACAAATAAATACCGAAAAAGGAAAACAAGCAACAGCAACAAAAAAGCCACCCCTGACATGTACAGTCAACAAAACCATTACACGCAGATATATACTCTCAGAGAGCCGCAAACATTGACAGAACTTACAAATTGTTATTATTAATGTCGCTTGGAATACAAAGACGGACTCAAATGCCGATTCCACAATAACACACATTTGTACCGTATTACTGTTTGATCTCGGAGTTAATTTTGTATCCGGATACACTAGGAGCCGGTCGGCCGAGCGGACAGCACGCTGGACTTGTGATCCTTTGGTCCTGGGTTCGATCTCAGGCGCCGGCGAGTAACAATGAGCAGAGTTTCTTTCACCCTATGCCCCTATTACCTAGCAGTAAAATAGGTACCTGGGTGTTAAGTCAACTGTCACGGCTGCTTCCTGGGGGTGGAGGCCTGGTCGAGGACCGGGCCGCGAGGACACTAAAAAGCCCCGAAATCATCTCAAGATAACCTTAAGATAACTGTTCCACGCTGATTTGTTTCGCATTTCTATGAATACTAATGAGAGGCTCTAATTAACACCGTTGACTGTGGCGCGTCAACCGCTTTTTGCAACGTCATCTCTACTGCAAAGCTGCACCGAGGTTATCTGTAGTTGCACCTTTTAGTTACAGTTTTCCTGTCTATTCTCCTTAAATTTATGATATATATATATATATATATATATATATATATATATATATATATATATATATATATATATATATATATATATATATATATATATATATATATATATATATATATATATATATATATATATATATATATATATTATATATATATATATATATATATATATATATATATATATATATATATATATATATATGTCGTACCTAGTAGCCAGAACTCACTTCTCAGCCTACTATGCAAGGCCCAATTTGCCTAATAAGCCTAGTTTTCATGAATTAATGTTTTTTCGACAACCTAACCTACCTAACCTAACCTAACCTAACGTTTTCGGCTACTTAACCTAACCTAACCTATAAAGATAGGTTAGGTTAGGTTAGGTAGGGTTGGTTAGGTTCGGTCATATATCTACGTTAATTTTAACTCCAATAAAAAAAAATTGACCTCATACATAATGAAATGGGTAGCTTTATCATTTCATAAGAAAAAAACTAGAGAAAATATATTAATTCAGTAAAACTTGGCTTATTAGGCAAATCGGGCCTCGCATAGTAGGCTGAGAAGTGAGTTCTGGCTACTAGGTACGACATAAATATTATATATATATATATATATATATATATATATATATATATATATATATATATATATATATATATAATATATATATATATGTCGTACTTAGTAGCCAGAACTCACTTCTCAGCCTACTATTCAAGGCCCGATTTGCCTAATAAGCCAAGTTTTCCTGAATTAATATATTTACTATAATTTTTTTCTTATGAAATGATAAAGCTACCCTTTTCACTATGTATGAGGTCAATTTTTTTTATTGGAGTTAAAATTAACGTAGATATATGACCGAACCTAACCAACCCTACCTAACCTAACCTAACCTATATATATAGGTAAGGTTAGGTTAGGTAGCCAAAAAAAGCTAGGTTAGGTTAGGTTAGGTAGGTTAGGTAGACGAAAAAACATTAATTCATGAAAACTTGGCTTATTAGGCAAATCGGGCCTTGCATAGTAGGCTGAGAAGTGAGTTCTGGCTACTAGGTACGACATATATATATATAATATATATATATATATATATATATATATATATATAATATATATATATATATAAATATATATATATATATATATATATATATATATATATATATATATATATATATAACTGAAAACTCACACCCCAGAAGTGACTCGAACCCATACTCCCAGAAGCAACGCAACTGGTATGTACAAGACGCCTTAATCCACTTGACCATCACGACCGGACAAAATGAGGTGATAGCCTAAGCTATTTGAACCACCCCACCGCCGGCACTCGGATAGTAATCTTGGGCATAGCATTTTACCAAATCACCTCATTCTTTGGGGCACACGTGAGGAACACAAATGCGAACAAGCCTGAATGGTCCCCAGGACAATATGCAACTGAAAACTCACACCCAGAAGTGACTCGAACCCATACTCCCAGAAGCAACGCAACTGGTATGTACAAGACGCCTTAATCCACTTGACCATCACGACCGGACAAAATGAGGTGATAGCCTAAGCTATTTGAACCACCCCACCGCCGGCACTCGGATAGTAATCTTGGGCATAGCATTTTACCAATCACCTCATTCTTTGGGGCACACGTGAGGAACACAAATGCGAACAAGCCTGAATGGTCCCCAGGACAATATGCAACTGAAAACTCACACCCCAGAAGTGACTCGAACCCATACTCAAGTGGATTAAGGCGTCTTGTACATACCAGTTGCGTTGCTTCTGGGAGTATGGGTTCGAGTCACTTCTGGGGTGTGAGTTTTCAGTTGCATATTGTCCTGGGGACCATTCAGGCTTGTTTGCATATATATATATATATATATATATATATATATATATATATATATATATATATATATATATATATATATATATATATATATACATATATATATATATATATATATATATATATATATATATATATATATATATATATTATATATATATATATATATAATATAATTATAAGAAATCACAAAGGCTTGATGTGTCAATGAAAATCATTGAGGGAAGGGGTGACTTGTGCCAGCGTTCTGGTTATTTTCAGACACCCGCATTAAACCCACTCGGCCACGATAGGACAAATCTGACCAAAACGGAACTGCTGAATTTATGTCATTGTGATTTCCTTGTGATGTGCAAGAGTAAGGGTGTAAACACCATTACCCGAAGGCCAGAGTGTAGATATGCTGACTGTAAAAATCCTGGTTAGCCTCGAGTTCCTGGCCTCCAGAACCTCCTAGTGAATTCAGTAGGGTTCCAGTTTAGTCAGGACTTGGAGTCAACACTTATTCACTCTCCAAGGCCCATTAGTACTCCACGGTGATGCCAGACCCAGTCGCTCCATTTTTCTGAAAGATGGAGAGATAATTTGAAGTCCTCTGGCCTCTCCCAACAGTGGTACACCGTGTCTCTGCGTCCCACAGGGTGGGTTGGATGTGGTTACTGCATCACCTGTGTGTGTGTGTGTGTGTGTGTGTGTGTGTGTGTGTGTGTGTGTGTGTGTGTGTGTGTGTGTGTGTGTGTGTGTGTGTGTGTGTGTGTGTGTGTGTGTATGTGTGTGTGTGTGTGTGTACTCACCTAGTTGTGCTTGCGGGGGTTGAGCTCTTGTTCTTTGGTCCCGCCTCTCAACTGTCAATCAATAAGTGTACAGGTTCCTGAGCCTATTGGGCTCTATCATATCTACACTTGAAACTGTGTATGGAGTCAGCCTCCACCACATCACTTCCTAATGCATTCCATTTGTCAACCACTCTGACACTAAAAAAGTTCTTTCTAATATCTCTGTGGCTCATTTGGGCACTCAGTTTCCACCTGTGTCCCCTAGTGCGTGTGCCCCTTGTGTTAAACAGCCTGTCTTTAACAACCCTGTCGATTCCCTTGAGGATCTTGAAAGTGGTGATCATGTCCCCCCTAACTCTTCTGTCTTCCAAAGAAGTGAGGTTTAATTCCCGTAGTCTCTCCTCGTAGCTCATACCTCTCAGCTCGGGTACTAGTCTGGTGGCAAACCTTTGAACCTTTTCCATTTTAGTCTTATGCTTGACTAGATATGGACTCCATGCTGGTGCCGCATACTCCAGGATTGGTCTGACATATGTGGTATATAATGTTCTGAAAGATTCCTTACACAAGTTTCTAAAGGCCGTTCTTATGTTAGCCAACCTGGCATATGCTGCTGCTGTTATCCTCTTGATATGAGCTTCAGGGGACAGGTCTGGCGTGATATCAACCCCCAGGTCTTTCTCTCTCTCTCTGACTCGTGAAGTATTTCATCTCCCAAGTGATACTTTGTATCTGGTCTCCTGCTTCCTACCCCTATCTTCATTACATTACATTTGCTTGGATTAAACTCTAACAGCTATTTGTTCGACCATTCCTGCAGCTTGTCCAGGTCTTCTTGAAGCCTCAAGCTGTCCTCCTCTGTCTTAATCCTTCTTATAATTTTGGCGTCGTCAGCAAACATTGAGAGGAATGAGACAATACCCTCTGGGAGATCATTTACGTATATCAGAAACAGGATAGGTCCAAGTACAGAGCCCTGTGGGACTCCACTGGTGACTTCACGCCAGTCTGAGGTCTCACCCCTCACTGTAACTCTCTGCTTCCTATTGTTTAGGTACTCCCTTATCCACTGGAGCGCCCTACCAGTTACTCCTGCCTGTTTCTCCAGCTTATGCATCAACCTTTTATGGGCTACTGTGTCAAAGGCTTTCCGACAGTCCAAAAAAATGCAGTCCGCCCACCCTTCTCTTTCTTGTTTAATCTTTGTCACCTGATCGTAGAATTCTATCAAGCCTGTAAGGCAAGATTTACCCTCCCTGAACCCATGTTGATGGGTTGTCACGAAGTCTCTTCTCTCCAGATGTGTTACTAGGTTTTTTCTCACAATCTTCTCCATCACCTTGCATGGTATACAAGTTAAGGACACTGGCCAGTAGTTCAGTGCCTCTTGTCTGTCACCCTTTTTGTATATTGGTACTACATTAGCAGTCTTCCATATTTCTGGTAGGTCCCCCGTTTCCAGTGACCTACTATATACTATGGAGAGCGGTAGGCAAAGTGCTCCTGCACACTCTTTCAATACCCATGGCGAGATTCCATCCGGCCCATTCAGCTCCAATAGGTGCTTCTTGACCTCATCTCTTGTAATTTCGATCCTATCCAAGGTCACCTGGTTTGCTGCCACCTCTTCTAGCGCTGCGACATCTCCCTGTTCTAATGTAAAGACCTCCTGGAACCTTTTGTTGAGTTCTTCACACACCTCTTTGTCATTCTCTGTGTACCTGTCCTCGCCCACCCTAAGTTTCATCACCTGTTCCTTCACTGTTGTCTTCCTCCTGATGTGACTGTGAACTAGCTTTGGTTCGGTCTTAGCTTTATTAGCTATATCATTTTCATACCATTTCTCAGCTGCTCTTCTCACACTGACATATTCGTTCCTGGTTCTCTGGTATCTCTCTCTACTTTCTGGTGTTCTGTTATTACGGAAGTTCCTCCATGCCCTTTTGTTCAGCTCCTTTGCTTTCATACATTCCTTATTAAACCACGGATTCTTCCTTTGCTTCTCTGTTTTTTTCCTGTCGGGCTGGAACAAACCTGCTTACAGCCTCCTGACATTTTTGGGTGACATAGTCCATCATGTCTTGCACGGACTTGATTCCGAGTTCT
>NC_091153.1:49306802-49436802 GCF_040958095.1 Procambarus clarkii | reverse complement strand
ATGTACAGGTTCGTAAGTGCTTGCGTAGCTGCTTCGTGAATCTGGGACCAGGAAGCGAAACAAACGTTTTCCAGGCCAAGCGAACCCGGGTACCGGAGTGTGAGGTTATCCCGGTGTAGTGAACCGCTCACAGTGTCAGGTCCTCCCGGTCTATTGAGCTGAAGCTGAGGAGAGGGAGGCTACTCCTGGCTTGCTCAAGGAGCAGTGGAATGTCCTCCTAACCTATTGAATCTTGGAAGAAAGTGAAAGGTTCTCTCAGCCAGATGAACCAAGTAGAGTAGGTTCTCCTTGTCTGCTGAACCAAGAAAGCAGAGTAAAAAAAAATTTAGTCCCCTGAAGGTAGGCAGCATGTTAGTCCCCTGAAGGTAGGCAGCATGTTAGTCCCCTGAAGGTAGGGAGCATTTTAGTCGCCTGAAGGTAGGCAGCATGTTAGTCCCCTGAAGGTAGGGAGCATGTTAGTCGCCTGAAGGTAGGCAGCATGTTAGTCCCCTGAAGGTAGGCAGCATGTTAGTCGCCTGAAGGTAGGCAGCATGTTAGTCCCCTGAAGGTAGGCAGCATGTTAGTCCCCTGAAGGTAGGCAGCATGTTAGTCCCCTGAAGGTAGGCAGCATGTTAGTCGCCTGAAGGTAGGCAGCATGTTAGTCCCCTGAAGGTAGGCGGCATGTTAGTCCCCTGAAGGTAGGCAGCATGTTAGTCCCCTGAAGGTAGGCAGCATGTTAGTCCCCTGAAGGTAGGCGGCATGTTAGTCCCCTGAAGGTAGGCAGCATGTTAGTCCCCTGAAGGTAGACGGCATGTTAGTCCCCTGAAGGTAGGCAGCATGTTAGTCCCCTGAAGGTAGGCAGCATGTTAGTCGCCTGAAGGTAGGCGGCATGTTTGTCCCCTGAAGGTAGGCAGCATGTTAGTCCCCTGAAAATAGGCGGCATGTTAGTCCCCTGTAGGTAGGCGGCATGTTAGTCCCCTGAAGGTAGGCGGCATGTTAGTCCCCTGAAGGTAGGCAGCATGTTAGTCCCCTGAAGGTAGGCAGCATGTTAGTCGCCTGAAGATAGGCAGCATGTTAGTCCCCTGAAGGTAGGCAGCATGTTAGTCCCCTGAAGGTAGACGGCATGTTAGTCCCCTGAAGGTAGGCGGCATGTTAGTCCCCTGAAGGTAGGCAGCATGTTAGTCCCCTGAAGGTAGGCAGCATGTTAGTCGCCTGAAGGTAGGCAGCATGTTAGTCCCCTGAAGGTAGGCGGCATGGTGGAAGAGCTTCCTGGTCAATTGTACCAACGAATCACAGAGGAAAGTTCTCCTGGTCTTCCGACCGGAGGCGGACGGAGTCTAACCTCCCACACCCAGGAAGCAGGATGAAAAATCCTTTTTACCCGAGTTGAGGAATGCCGGGCAGGAGAGGAAGGGCCTCCTGGTCTATTGATCCAAGGAAGGTGAGTGTTTGGTCCTTCTGGCCTACTGAACCGAGAAATTTTAATAGAAGGAACTAACGATTTATTGAAGCACTGAATCAGAGTGCACAGACCTGACCAGCAGAGTCGAGGACTTGCATTGAATACACTAAATGAAAAACATTCAGTAACAGAAATTATTTATTTAGGGAAATTTAACACAATACTTCTAAAATATGGACTAGGCTTATACACTGGCTATATACACCCCCGGCTGCATACACCGGGGCTTCCCCCTCAGTAACCATACTCATACAACCTGAGTGTATGAACAGTGGTCATACATATAGGTGAGCAGACACACATCCTTACCACACAGGAGGAGAGGAGAGACAGAGGGACATATAATATTATATGATCCGAAGGGAAGCTGTAGAGGCAGATAAAGCACCATTGTTCAAAGGTAGGAACAGCAGAACGAGGCTCATAGATGGAAACTGGGGATGAAAATGAGTCACAAAGCCGTCAGAAAAAACTTGTTTAGAATTAGACCTGTTAATAAATGGAACAGGTTAGCCTTTAGAAGTCGTTGAAGCTAATTCGATTCCAAGTTGTTAATGTAAATAGGATAAAAGTGTGAGAAATGAGTCATGGCAGTTATCTAAGAACGTTCAGAGGGTGGGGCTAGGAGCCTTGCTCGACCCTGCAAGGACATCTAGGTGCGCACACACACACACACACACACACACACACACACACACACACACACACACTTTAGGGGTGTTGGCTAAAGCTCTAAACTCGTGGACCTAGGGACTTGGGTTCGATTCCCTGGGACCGCCGGAAAAGCAAATGGGCAGAGTTTCATTCACTCTGATGCCCTGTTACCTAGCAGAAAACAGGTACTTAGGAGTTAGACAGCTGTTACGGACTGCTTCCTGGCTGTGTGTGTGTGTGTGTGGAAAAAAAAGTTGTTAGTAACAGTTGATTGATTGACAGTTGAGAGGCGGGCCGCAAGAGCAAAGCTCAACACCCGCAAGCACAACTTGGAGAATACACACACACACACACACACACACACACACACACACACACACACACACACACACACACACACACTCATACACACACACACACCTTTGGGACGCGAACAAGGGGACACAGGTGGAAGCTGAGTACCCAAATGAGCCACAGAGACATTAGAAAGAACTTTTTCAGTGTCAGAGTAGTTAGTAAATGGCATGCACTAGGAAGTGATGTGGTGGAGGCTGACTCTATACACAGTTTCAAATGTAGATATGACAGAGCCCAGTAGGCTCAGGGATCTGTACATCAGTTGATTGACGGTTGAGAGGCGGGACCAAAGAGCCAGAGCTCAACCCCCGCAAACACAACTAGGTGAGTACACACACACACACACACACACACACACACACACACACACACACGGAGCAGAAGCTCTGTGCCTACCACTCTCCATGGTGTACAACAAATCACTGGTAACAGGTGAACTGCCAAAAATTGGGAAGACGATCAATATAGTCCCAATATAGAAGAAGGGTGATAGACAGGAAGCACTGAACATCAGGCCAGTGTCCCTAACTTGCATTCCATGCAAGATGATGGAAAAGATTGTGCGAAAAAAGCTAGTGGAACATCTGGAGCAAAAGAACTTTGTAACACAACATCAGCATTGGTTCAGAGATGGCAAATTATGCCTAACAGGATTAATTGAGTTCTATGACCAGGCAACAAAAATCAGGCAAGAGA
Organism: Procambarus clarkii; assembly: GCF_040958095.1. Taxonomy (NCBI): domain Eukaryota; kingdom Metazoa; phylum Arthropoda; class Malacostraca; order Decapoda; family Cambaridae; genus Procambarus; species Procambarus clarkii. Next base: position 49,433,654 of record NC_091153.1, on the reverse strand, counting down.
GAGAGGGCTGGGCAGACTGCATAGTCATGGACTGCCAGAAAGCTTTTGACACAGTACCACATAAGAGACTAGTGCATAAACTGGAGATGCAGGCAGGAGTGAAAGGGATTGTACTCCACTGGATAAGAGAGTAACTAAGCAACAGGACACAGTGAGTCACCATGAGGGGTGAGGTCTCAAGGTGGAGCTGAGTCACCAGTGGAGTCCCACAGGGATCAGTCCTTGGACCTATACTGTTTCTGATATACGTAAATGATCTCCCAGAAGGAATTGACTCGTTCCTCTCGATGTTTGCTGGTGATGCAAAAAATATGTGCAGAATCAAGACAGAGGAGGATAGTATGAGGCTACAAGATGAGAAACTGAAGGAATGGTCCGACAAATGGCTACTAAGGTTCAACCCTAGTAAATGTAAGGTAATAAAACTAGGAGGAGGAACTAGGAGGCAAGTTACTGGATACCGAATGGGAGATGAAGTCCTTCACGAAACGGACAGAGAGAAATATCTAGGAGTTGACATCACACCAACCCTGTCTCCCAAAGCCCACATCAAAAGAATAACATGAGCTGCCTATGTAAGGCTGGCCAACATCAGACTTGCTTTCAGAAACCTTTTGTAAGGAATCATTCAGATCCTTGAATACCACATATGTAAGACCAGTCCTGGAGTATGCAGCCCCAGCATGGAGCCCGTATCTAGTCAAGCACAAGACGAAGCTGCAAAAAGTTCAGAGGTATGCTACTAGCCTAGTCCCAAAATTAAGAGGAATGAACTATGAGGACAGACTACGTGAACTGCACCTCACGTCGCTGGAAGATAGAGCTAGAGAAGAGCTAGAGGAGACATGATCACCACATACAAAATTCTCAGGGGAATTGACAGGGTGTACAAGAATGAATTATTTAACATGGGTGGCTCAAGCACAAGGGGGCACAGGTAGATGCTGAGTACCCAAATAAGCCACAGAGACATTAGAAAGAACTTTTTCAGTATCAGAGTAGTTAGTAATTAGAATACACTAGGAAGTGATGTGGTGGAGGCTGACTAAATACACAGTTTCAAATGTAGATATGACAGAGCCCAGTAGGCTCAGGAATCTGTACATCAGTTGATTGACGGTTGAGAGGCGGGACCAAAGAGCCAAAGCTCAACCCTCGTAATCACAACTAGGTGAGAACACGGGATTATCCATGCCAGCAGTGCAATATATTTTCATCGAGAGTCTAACTAATGGATTACATCCACAGTCAGAGGCCCCAGACTGCAAGTGTGACGGGCACGACCAGCCTGGCACGACCAGCCTGGCACGATCAGCCTGGCACGACCAGCCTGGTACGACCAGCCTGGCACGATCAGTCTGGCACGACCAGCCTGGCACGACCAGCCTGGCACGACCAGTCTGGCACGACCAGCCTGGCACGACAAGCATGGCACGACCAGTCTGGTAGGACCAGTCTGGCACGAACAGCCTGGCACGACCAGTCTGGCAAGATCAGCCTGGCAGGATCAGCCTGGCAGGACCAGCCGGGCAGGATCACCCTGGCAGGATCAGCCTAGCAGGACCAGCCTGGCAGGATCAGCCTGGCAGGACCAGCCGGACAGGATCAGCCTGGCAGGATCAGCCTGGCAGGATCAGCCTGGCAGGACCAGCCGGGCAGGACCAGCCTGGCAGGATCAGCCTGGCAGGACAGCATCCACCACACTCAACCTGTTCTCCCAGATCTACCACGGAGTGAACAACACTACACGAAGCTCGTCCCACTGAACCCTGGCGGCTCATACAGCGCGAAGAACGCTCCCCTGCAACCAACCCCTCTGTGGGATATTTGAGGCTTGAATCTGATTATTTAAAATATTAATGTAGTAAATTAAATTACGAAGGACCACCCGCTTTTATAGTAAAGAGGGAAACTGAGAATTTCTGATCATTAGATAATTCCTAGATGAAACCAGTAACTATGGATAAAATACTAGAAAATATGATCATAGAAATAATTAATGGGCTGTATAATTAAATGAATCAAACCCTCAAGCACCTACATTGGGGGGTTATTACTGGAGGTAAGTACGTCCAGGAATTAGTGTGGTTCGTTCACTAATTCAATTAATAATAATCTAATCCTATAAAAATTATACTGAAACTGATATCATTACCATAAATAGGAACATAGATTATGAGCATAGTAATGAGAGTTACAGTAAACCACATATTAATCCTGAGGAATTCTGCACATAAGAAATTGCAATAGAATCATGAAAGAAAATAAATCTTAGCTTAATGACGATTCCTTTAGACAAGCCATGGAAGTTCCTCTTATTCTCTGGACTCGGTCGGCTGACGAATGAGACGGATTAACATGGGAGAAGGCGGCATGGAGAATTCTTCTCTCGTGCTGCAAGACAAATATTTACAGTAGCAACTAATTTAACTACTGAATCTATATATTCAAGAAATTGAGAGTTACAGGTGACAAAATTTAATCACCTGTTATTAGATGTTATCGTGCATCATAACGGTCAATCACCCAGCTACTACTAAACTCTTTACCCGATGCATCACATAAAGGAATATACTTAGCTGTGGGGCACTGTATAAGTTTTAAGATTGCCGTGCTTCGCGTCCCCAGGCTCCGGCTAGGCCTATCCTGGATAGTGGCGCGCTTCGCTGGCTGGTCACGTGTCGCCAAGAACCAGGTTAAAAGGCTCCTTATTTGACACCAACACTAGCTGAAGATATTATCTGCAAGGTTATTCACGCCTCACAGTGGCGACTTTCATCTGAGGATGGATAACGTCTGCCCAAATGGCTGGACAATGGCGTCTCCTTGTGAGTACGGTATGCGCAGGTCTGCCTCTGAGCGGCTCTCCACGTGTACTGAGTTGGTCCTCTTCAACCCACGCCGCGTCGCACGTTCATAAAACAAATTATGTCACGAACATTAATATTTCTCGCATTTACGCTTGAAACGTTGAAGACTGGACGGGTTTATTATTTAGAGGAGGAAATTATTATTATTTACCACTTTAAGAATAGTAAATATATAAGGGAGAGGAATTAATGTCTCCCCATGGCATTCACTTGTAACGTTAGCATTATTACGAGATAAACGTTATGACTCCAACGCTCTATTCGGCTTTTAGTTGGAGGTCAATTCATCTGCAATTAGTTATCATACAGAATGCCTTAGTTATAGAGAATCGAATTTAATTCTCACATACATTGGATATAATGTGTTTACTGTAAGGAAATCTGACGCAATACTGGCGTCAGGTGACGTGAGAATTCTAGCCTACTGTACAGATGGAATTATTAGTACATGAGAATTCTACGTGTTGTTAATTTTACTTACTACAATAATTAGTATAGTTAGTAATAAGTAATGAGAATACAACAGTGTTGTATTCGGTGTTGGAAATATCCAACATAACTCCGGGGGGAGGATTCTAGGGTCGTAGTGTACTGTGCTGTTGTGACCTATCCCGAAGTGATATTAAGATTGGTACATTAGTATGTTAATATGTTAGTATGTTAGTACACACATAACGAACGTCCCGGATTTATCAAGGACTTACAAGAACTTGAGTCTTGCTATTTACATGTCAAATGAAACATGTTGCTTGTAGCCTACACAATATTTATAGAATTTAACTCACCCAATTTAAACTAACAGAATCTACGGTGATGCGATATCCTGGGTCATAGTGACATGTAATGTTTTGTTACGTGATATCACATCGTAGTATCATCATAGTTATCTCAGTGGGAAGTGAAGGAAATTACTCTTCTTCAGAGTTGTAATAGGCTTGCAAATTCCGCCTACATTGTTGAGCTGCAGCTCTAGTGGGGCGGTTGCTTGGAGGAACAAATTCATTGTCCTCTGAAATTACTGGGGAAACTGGATCTGGCTGATATTCTTGTTCAGTCAGTTCAAGGGGAACCAGCTTCTCTAAAGTTTTTAGAGTAGTGTTGCCTCTTCATAAGACCTTAACCACTCTTAGGACACCTTGTCGATCTGGATGAATGGTGATAATTTTACCTATGGGCCATTCTGACCTTGGTCCATCACTGTCGACTAGTACTAGGTCTCCTGGCTTTAATTGCACCTTATTGTAAGGACTCGAAGCTCCGTAGTGGTACTCTCGTAGAGCTGTGAGGTACTCTCGAGTCCACACCTCATTCCACCTGTTAATAACTCTAGAAAGATGCTGGTAGCTTTCCACCAAGTCTCCTCTGGTCACATGGGACGGGTCTACAGGGTCCTCTTCGGCTAAAGGGATGAGAGGGCTCAGTAGACCTCCATGGATCAAGTGAGAGGGGCTCAGTGGTTCTCTCTGGGTGTAATCATCAGACAGGTAGGTGATGGGGCGGTTATTGACTCGCGCCTCGATTTCCACAACAATAGTTTGGAGTTCTGAGTAACTGACCTTTTGTCGGTGTAAAGTTTTCCTTAGACACTTCTTGACTGTGCCTACCATTCGCTCATAGAACCCACCTTGCCAAGGGGCTCTCGGTGCTATGAATTTCCAGTGACATTGTCTTCTTTGTAAGACTGACTGTACTACAGGGTGGTTCCAGACTTCTCGCAAACAACTTTCTCCTGCCACAAAATTAGATCCGTTGTCTGATATCATTAATCTAGGACATGATCAGCGGGCAGCAAATCTGCGGTAAGCTTGAATGAAAGCTTCAGCACTCATGTCTGGGGTGACCTCTAAGTGCACGCCTCTGGTTGTAGCACATGTAAAGAGACAAATGTACGCCTTCACTGGTATATTATCTGGGTTACCAGTGAGGAGTAGGGCTCCTGTATAATCAACTCCAGTGGTTTCGAAAGGACGAAGATGAACCACTCGCTCTTCTGGGAGTGGTGGAGGTCCTGGGTAAGGACAGACTCTAGCGTCGTATCTCTTACAGATTACACAAGATTTAATAATGGTCTTAACAGTCTGACGACCTTGAGGAAGCCAGTACTTTTGTCTAAGGTCGGTGAGAGTATCTAAAACTCCACCATGCAGTGTACCATATTGATGGTGATGTAAGACAAGAAGTTTAGTTATGATGTGGTGACGAGGTAAAAGAATGGGATTCTTAGTGTCTAAGTCAATCTTTGCATGCAGCAAACGTCCTCCACATCGTAGTATGTTATGAGTGTTGACATCGTACCAGATGCCTAGAGACTTAGTGAGTTTATCCGGAAGATTCTCAAATTCGCTTCCGTAAGTCTCTTTCTGTGCACGCTTGATCCAATAGTGGACAGGATTGGGAAATTTATGTCGAATTCCTACTTTAGCAAGGAAATCAAACACGTGCGCAGTCACTCGTAACAATTTGTTTAAGTTGGAATAATGATGAGGATCAATGGCTAATGTTCGCTGAGGCTCTGGTTCCGCCATGGGAGTGGTGATATTGGTCACTATGACTTGTGGCTTTTGTTTGGGCCACTGACCACCAACAAGCCATGAGGGTCCATTGAACCACAGCGAAGACTTGACAAGTTGTTTAAATGTCAATCCTCTTGATAAATAATCTGCAGGATTGTCCTTAGTGGGGACATGTCTAAACTTATATCCAGCGGATAAATCATGAATCTCCCTGACGCGATTACTGACGTAAGGAGTTTTGTTGTTATTGTTTCTTACCCATTGTAAGACTGCCTCGTTGTCTGACCACACTACAATCTCACCAAAGTGGATATTACTGAGTGTCTTTGCCAGGTAATGGGCCAATCTTACTCCCACTAGCAATGCAGTCAACTCCATCTGAGGTAAGGATCTCTTCTTGATGGGAGCGACTCTTGCTTTTGATGTGAGTAAAACTGCTTGAGCACTGTTAACTGAATAGGCTACTGCGCCATATGCTTTGCCAGAGGCATCGCAAAAAACGTGCAAATTGGTGGGTAAGTTTGGTCCTGAAGCATTACGAGGAAATTTCAAAACGCCTGATTAAAATCCGTTGAGAGTATTTGCCATTTGGCTTGTAACTCACTTGATAACGGATCATCCCATCCCATATGTTTCTGCCAGCACTCCTGCATTAGGAGTTTGCCCCTTATTAATATAGGACTAAGTAGGCCTAAAGGGTCAAATGGTTGACTGACAAATGAGAGCAGTGTTCTCATGGTAAGGGTTGAATTATCAGTTTGCACTGACTTGACATTCATCTCGTCAGTGCTGGTGTTCCATTCCACGCCTAGAACCTTTAATTTACTGGATACCTGATAATCTGGAAATTCTTTCTCGATTAACTGGTTAAGCAGTTTATTATTTGAGGCCCATGACTGTAGAGGCATATTGGCTCCTAACAGTTCTCGGTTAGCCTCATGGTAGTAAGTCCACGTATCATCAGGACTTGGTTGCTCAGGGATGATGCCTAACGTATCTAAATCCCACAAACGATGTATTGGTGGGTCAGACTCAATGTCCTCGGCTATTTCCCTGAAGCGTAGGGGTGACTGCTCTAAGCCTAGTCACGCCACAATTACATTATTGGTTTGTTAGTTTGTGGACGCTGGACCTTGTCTGAAAAGCACGGGTCCTGTGAGCAATTTGCCCCCTGCGGACGACAACAAATTCATACCATGTTGTCTAGTGCATCCAGTTATAAACTTGTAATAATGATCCGCGCCTATTAGTATTCCAATATCTGTGAGGCAATCGGAATTTATTTTATGATCCGCTAGCCTCATGCGGTTTCGCTTAAGGTGTCTCGCAGCAACCCGTCCTCTTAAAAAGAACGTCACTTTTGGCTGGTATGCGCACTATGGCCAAATTTGGACGTAATTTGAAATGAAATCAACTCACAAAAGTGACGTTCTGTTCCGTTTTCTATTTGAGTCGTCCGGCGTACGCGCAGAGGTTATAAGAGGACACTTTAAATTCATGTTTTTCATAACGTTTTGAAACTTTATGAAAATTTCCTGCCCACCTAACCTATCAGAGGACCCTTAACTTACTGTTGTTGAAAAAAAAATCCCAAATTTATTTTCATTTTATTTTTTATTTTCAAATTACGTCCAAATTCGGCCATACGGGTAAACGGCCAAAAGCGACGTTCTTTTTAAGAGGACAGGTTGCTCGCAGTGCGAGCTAATCCTGTGACCTGCAGGTCCGTAGGAATCTTATCCACTACCACCGCATGGATTGGGCTAGTAGAAGATCCTAATCTAACTAGTAATTTAACTACCTTGTAGTCACGAGGTCCACTATTTGACAGGAAACCCGAAATGTTTAACTTCACACTTTTGGTAGGTTTTAAATTTAACTCATCTACCAACTGTTGTGTAATGAAGGTTTTCTGTGAACCTTGGTCAAAAAGACCCCTAGTGTTAATTCTAGATCTTCGGTTCATTAATTTAAGTTGAGCTGTAGGCAAAGTAGTATTATTGCCTGACTCAGTAGCAAGTACATTTACTTCGTGATGTACTTTACAATATTGCACTGCAGTAGAATTAGTAAAATTCTCTCCAGTGGTCATGGTTGGTGTAGAAGATTTTCTACATAAGGCGTAGTGGTGTACACCTTGGTTACAACGGTTGCAGGTACGTAGCGGTACTGCACATTTCTTGGGATCATGAGAACCCATGCATTTGGTTCATTTGTGCAATTCCTGTAACCTTTTAACTCTAGCATTATACGTAGGATAAGCAGAGCATTGGTAAGTGGTGTGTTCCTGATTGCAGAACAGACACTTTCTCTGGTTAATAGACTTAGTCTCTTTAGTAGACAAGTCATTGGTTATGTCTGAAGGAGATACTGAATATGTACCCACATTTCCACTTCTTTTCCTAGTGGATGGAGTAGGTTTGGATTTATATTTATTAGACTTACTCTGAGTCTGTTTAGGTTTGACTGAAATATCAGTATTAATTGGTTTAGACTCAGGTTTAATTTTGTCATGAGTCTTTAACCTATTAACTGTGATCCTCAACCCCTCGAAAATTTGATCGAGAGTAAGAAACTCAGTATTATAATGTGAGCAGAGCTCTGTCAAGACATTTCGAGGTAATTTCCTCTGTAACAATAGCTTGATAGACCATTCAGAACCAGGTATATTGACCTTGGTACCTAAGGCCTTTACTAGAGACTCTACTTCTAGTCTGAAGCTTTGAAGTGACTCTGGTCTACTGTTTGGTGCATTCAGATCTAGCAATTGATAATAAAGAGTAGCTATACTTAACTCTTTGTTGCAATAGTTCAACTTCAGGAGTTTTATAGCTTCCTCATAATTACTCTCATTAAGAGTAAGGTTATGTATGACCTTTTTAGCCTCTCCTGTGAGAAGACTAAGTAGGTATGAAAATTTAGAAACCTTGTCTAGAGACTGTTTCTTATGGATGTGAACTTCAAAGGAAGTCCAAAAATTGTCCCAGTTTTCTGTATCTAATCCTGAAAATGTAGGCAAGTCTAGAGTAGGTAAACGAACCTCGGGTAAGTGATTATTGAAGTTAGACCCAGTGTTACTGGTATTGGATCCAGATTGTTTGGCTAATTTAGATAGCCTGATAATTTTATCGTGAGTCTCTTCTTCATATTGGGAGATGTCGTCTACAGTTTGACTTGCTTCTTCAGGATCAGTTTCTACAGTATTTAGCAGATCAAGGTAAGATTGACCTGCAGATCTGACTTGATCAAATTTCAGATCAGCCAATCTAACTAATGCCTCTAAGTGATAAGAGTCAATGGGATTATCTTTAGTTAAGCCCTCAGCCTTATTAATTAATCTGGTCAAGTGACCTTTAAGGCCAATGTAGGTTCTCCTCAATTGTTCAGGAGTAGCCATGTTGGGCTTAGCTTCAAACTTCACAGTGTTAGTATATGTATTACTAAGGAAGCTTGGGTACTTGTTCATTAGTGAACAGGTAACATTAATTGTAGCCTAATTTAAGGTGACTACTTTATATTTTACCTCACTTGAGGTTGAATGTACCTACCTACCTAACAACAAATAGCTAGATATTTTGTGCACTGTCTGAACTTCACCATTAGTTCTCGTCCGGTTAGCTCATCCATATCACCATCAGAGTTAATGGAGATAATCCAGCAATACACAAAACAGATACACAAAATAATGCATGCAAGAGAAATATTATGGAGACACTCCAATCAGAGTTATCTCAAAATTAATCCCACCCTGAATAGGGTCAGCACAAATAATATAATACATACAACACTGACTAGTTTAGACCTAGTCGTAATAATTCCTAACTAAGAACTATAAAATTATTTAGTCTGGGCTTGTACCAAATTCAGCACAATCTCAGCCTAAATTCTACCTAATAACATGGGTAAAGATTATTGTGGTGCAGTAAGGTGAATATAGTTGTGCTGTATTTTTGGGTTTTTTGTTTTATAAGAGTGCTCTTGCACACACAGGTGAAACAATTATGTACAGTTAAGTTTGGCTTGCTAGCCACAGCCGTTTGTGATGGTTGATGGTTTTAATTAACTTGTCAACCACATGCAACCTAGATTCCCCCGACAAGTGTACACCATCTCTGGTCAGGTTCTGTCTGTAAGGTCTGGCTGTAAATTGGATATATGTGGCATCCAATCTCACTCGTTTTTTCAGCCTGAAATTTATGTACTTCGCAGCTCTCAGGTAGTATTCTGGGGTTACTCCCCAACGATTATCTTGTCTTGGTTGGCGAGGTTCCACTAATGTGAATACTACTGATTCACTGATGAGCTTGAAAGAAGAAATTATGGCTTTGAGGTGTTTGATCACCTCGGCTGGATGACGAGTGGGGTGGATGTCATTACCACCTAAGTATATAATGGTTAGATGGTGAGGCCACTCTAACGCAGGTGTTAGGGTGGGGTTATTGTAAAAGTTATGAGCTGTTGCTCCTGGTAACCTAAAGATTCTCACCTCTGTGTGAGGTATAGGTCTAAGTGTTGTGGGTAATTGGCTATAACCCACTAAAGCTACCTTATACATGAGGTGAAAGTAGCAATATGTTAGTGTGATCTAGGCTAACTGATGTGTTACACTGTTAGTTGACACAATTAATTAAATAGTTAGTCTAGCTTCTATCACACAAGGATTAGTTATTAATGGTTAATATTTTAATTATAAATTTAATGCCTATCCGGTTCTATAAAGACCATAATGTGGGATATTTGAGGCTTGAATCTGATTATTTAAAATATTAATGTAGTAAATTAAATTACGAAGGACCACCCGCTTTTATAGTATAGAGGGAAACTGAGAATTTCTGATCATTAGATAATTCCTAGATGAAACCAGTAACTATGGATAAAATACTAGAAAATATGATCATAGAAATAATTAATGGGCTGTATAATTAAATGAATCAAACCCTCAAGCACCTACATTGGGGGGTTATTACTGGAGGTAAGTACGTCCAGGAATTAGTGTGGTTCGTTCACTAATTCAATTAATAATAATCTAATCCTATAAAAATTATACTGAAACTGATATCATTACCATAAATAGGAACATAGATTATGAGCATAGTAATGAGAGTTACAGTAAACCACATATTAATCCTGAGGAATTCTGCACATAAGAAATTGCAATAGAATCATGAAAGAAAATAAATCTTAGCTTAATGACGATTCCTTTAGACAAGCCATGGAAGTTCCTCTTATTCTCTGGACTCGGTCGGCTGACGAATGAGATGGATTAACATGGGAGAAGGCGGCATGGAGAATTCTTCTCTCGTGCTGCAAGACAAATATTTACAGTAGCAACTAATTTAACTACTGAATCTATATATTCAAGAAATTGAGAGTTACAGGTGACAAAATTTAATCACCTGTTATTAGATGTTATCGTGCATCATAACGGTCAATCACCCAGCTACTACTAAACTCTTTACCCGATGCATCACATAAAGGAATATACTTAGCTGTGGGGCACTGTATAAGTTTTAAGATTGCCGTGCTTCGCGTCCCCAGGCTCCGGCTAGGCCTATCCTGGATAGTGGCGCGCTTCGCTGGCTGGTCACGTGTCGCCAAGAACCAGGTTAAAAGGCTCCTTATTTGACACCAACACTAGCTGAAGATATTATCTGCAAGGTTATTCACGCCTCACAGTGGCGACTTTCATCTGAGGATGGATAACGTCTGCCCAAATGGCTGGACAATGGCGTCTCCTTGTGAGTACAGTATGCGCAGGTCTGCCTCTGAGCGGCTCTCCACGTGTACTGAGTTGGTCCTCTTCAACCCACGCCGCGTCGCGCGTTCATAAAACAAATTATGTCACGAACATTAATATTTCTCGCATTTACGCTTGAAACGTTGAAGACTGGACGGGTTTATTATTTAGAGGAGGAAATTATTATTATTTACCACTTTAAGAATAGTAAATATATAAGGGAGAGGAATTAATGTCTCCCCATGGCATTCACTTGTAACGTTAGCATTATTACGAGATAAACGTTATGACTCCAACGCTCTATTCGGCTTTTAGTTGGAGGTCAATTCATCTGCAATTAGTTATCATACAGAATGCCTTAGTTATAGAGAATCGAATTTAATTCTCACATACATTGGATATAATGTGTTTACTGTAAGGAAATCTGACGCAATACTGGCGTCAGGTGACGTGAGAATTCTAGCCTACTGTACAGATGGAATTATTAGTACATGAGAATTCTACGTGTTGTTAATTTTACTTACTACAATAATTAGTATAGTTAGTAATAAGTAATGAGAATACAACAGTGTTGTATTCGGTGTTGGAAATATCCAACACCCTCACCTCATAGAGGTGATGGGTTGCAGATCCCCCTCAACCAGGGTGCAGCTGGGGTGAGGGAAGCACACCCTAGCTACCCTACACACCCCTCCTGGCAGAGGGCGATGCACACCTCAGTTACACCACTACTCTGACAGGTTTATATACCAGGAACTTCATGCTAAATTTAAATTTGTTGAACGAGGAAAATTTATTGTGCATCGCCACTGACTTGATGTACGTGTTATTCTCTTAGCTAGCAACCATCATATATCTATCTATATCTATCAAGGAGTTTCTGCGTGTCTGCCCAATGTCGGAGGACCGACGCTAGGGGCTAGCCTCACCCAACTTTCACCCATGAAACAAGAGGCGATGGTATACGAGTCTCAGAGACCAGTCGGGTCTGCCCAAGTGCCATGCGTTAAGATTTATTTGTATCTTATGTATCCCCCTTCCCTGCGAATTTGTATAAGATTGAACTAAAATCAAGCATGTTTTCCTTTATGAAATTTTGCTGCTTAATCCGGCCGTACTTTCATAGTTTTCTCGAAAACGATGAAGTGAGTTCATTGTGGACCTGGCAAGAGGGATTAAGGAGCCAGGGGAGAGAGGGGAAGGAGTGGGGAGAGAGGGGGAAAGAGTGGGGAGAAAGGGGAAGGAGTGAGGAGAGAGGAGGAGAGGGAGAGAGGCGTGTGGAAAGGTGAGAGAGGGGGATAGGGAAGGAGAGCGGAGAAAAGGTGGAGAGGGGAGGAAATGCGGAGAAAGTAAAAAAAAAAGGTGGAGAATATGGGAAGATTGATAATAGGGGATAGAGGAGGGTAGGAGAGACCCGGGAGCAGCTGGGTACCCCATCTAGAGCGCGCTCGGGAATCGCAGTTAACGAGCCCGGGTTCGACTTCCGGTCGAGGCAGAAACAAATGGACAGTTTGGTTCGCCTGTTTCCTCGGGTCCCCCAAGCAGTAAATAGGTACCTGGGGGTGAGACTGCTGGCTATGTGTGTGTGTGTGTGTGTATTCACCTAGTTGTGATTACGGGGCTTGAGCTCTGCTCTTTCGGTCCGACTCTCAACTGTCAAGCAATCAACTGTTACTAACTACTAACTAATTTATTTATTTTTTCCCCAAACACATCCAGGAAGCAGCCCGCAATAGCTGTCTAACTCCCAGGTACCTATTTACTGCTAGGTAACACGGGCATCACGGTGAAAGAAACTCTGCCAATTTTGTTTTTGCCATCACCGGGGATCGAACCCGGACCCTAGGATTACGAGTCCAGAGCGCTGTCCACTCGGTTATTAGGCCCCCTATTATGTGCATGTGTGTGTGCGTGTTTGTGTACTCACCTATTTGTGTCTGCAGGATCGAGCATTGACTCTTGGATCCCGCCTTTCGAGCCATCGGTTGTTTACAGCAATGACTCCGGTCCTATTTCCCTATCATACCTGGTTTTAAAATTATGAATAAAATTTGCTTCCACAACCTGCTCCTTAAGTGCATTCCATTTTTCCACTACTCTCACTCTAAAAGAAAACTTCCTAACATCTATGTGACTCATCTGAGTTTCCAGCATCCACCCATGTCCCCTCGTTCTGTTACTATTCCGTGTGAACATTTCGTCTATGTCCACTCTCTCAATCCCCCAGAGTATGTTATACGTTCCTACCATATCCACCTCCTCCCTTCTTTTTTTCTAGTGTCGTAAGGCTCAGTTCCTTCAGGCGCTCTTCATACCCCATCCCTTGTAACGCTGGGACGAGTCTCGTTGCAAACTTCTGAACCTTTTCCAGTTTCCTTATACGTTTCTTCAGATGGGGACTCCATGATGAGGCGGCATACTCTAAAACTGGCCTCACGTAGGCAGTATAAAGCGCCCTAAATGCCTCCTTACTTAGGTTTCTGAATGATGTTCTAACTTTTGCCAGTGTAGAGTACGCTGCTGTCGTTATCCTATTTATATGGTCTTCAGGAGATAGATTAGGTGTTACGTCCACGCCCAGGTCTCTTTCTCGCGTCGTCACAGGTAGGCAGTCCCACTTCATTGTGTACTGTCCGTTTGGTCTCTAATCACCTAGTCCCATTTCCAAAACTTGACATTTGCTCGTGTTGAATTCCAGTAGCCATTTCTCTGACCATCTCTGCAACCTGTTCAAGTCCTCTTGGAGGATCCTACAATCTGGGAATATGTGTGTGTGTGTACTCACCTAGTTGTCCTTGCGGGGTTGAACTTTGTCTCTTTGGTTCCGCCTCTCAACCGTCAATCAACTGGTGTACAGATTCCTGAGCCTACTGGGCTCTATCATACCTATATTTGAAACTGTGTATGGAATCAGCCTCCACCACATCACTTCCTAGTGCATTCCATTTAATAACTACTCTGATATTGAAAAAAAATTCCTAATGTCTCTGTGGCTCATCTGGGTACTAAGTTGCCACCTGTGTCCCCTTGTTCGTGTTCTACCGTGCTGAAGAGTTTGTCTTTGTCCTGCCGAAGATGTATTAATATGCTTAAGTAGTTAAGGAAATTCCTATTTCAATTCTATTGAAATTCCCTGTCAATTCCACTGAGAATTTTGTAGGTAGTTATCATGTCTCCCGTTACTCTTCTGTTTTCCAGGGACGTGAGGTTCAACTCCTTTAGCCTTTCCTCGTAGCTCATTCCTCTCAGTTCCGGGACGAGCCTGGTGGCATGCCGCTGAATCTTCTCTATAACTTTGTCTTGTGTTTAACTAGGTATGGACTCCAGGCTGGTGCTGCATATTCCAGTGTGTACTCACCTAATTGTGCTTGCGGGGGTTGAGCTCTGGCTCTTTGGTCCCGCCTCTCAACCGTCAATCAACTGGTGTACAGATGTGTGTGTGTGTGTGTGTGTGTGTGTGTGTGTGTGTGTGTGTGTGTGTGTGTGTGTGTGTGTGTGTGTGTGTGTGTGTGTGTGTGTGTGTGTGTGCGTGTGTGTGTGTGTACTCACCCAGTTGTGTTTGCGGGGGTTGAGCTCTGGCTCTTTGGTCCCGCCTCTCAACCGTCAATCAACAGGTGTACCGATTCCTGAGCCAATTGGGCTCTATCATATCTACACTTTAAACTGTGTAAGGAGTCAGCCTCCACCACATCACCTCCTAATGCATTCCATTTGTCAACCACTTTGACACTAAAAATGTTCTTTCTAATATCTCTGTGGCTCATTTGGTCGCTCAGTTTCCACCTGTGTCCCCAAGTGCGTGTGCCCCTTGTGTTAAATAGCCTGTCTTTATCTACCCTATCAATTCCCTTGAGAATCTTGAATGTGGTGATCATATCCCCCCTAACTCTTCAGTCTTCCAGCGAAGTGAGGTTTAATTCCCGTAGTCTCTCCTCGTAGCTCATACCTCTCAGCTCGGGTACTAGTCTGGTGGCAAACCTTTGAACCTTTTCCAGTTTAGTCTTATCCTTGACTATATATTGACTTCATGCTGGGGCTGCATACTCCAGGATTGGCCTGACATATGTGGTATACAAAGTTCTGAATGATTCTTTACTCAAGTTTCTGAATGCTGTTCGTATGTTGGCCAGCCTGGCATATGCCGCTGATGTTATCCTCTTGATAAGGGCTACAGGAGACAGGTCTGGCGTGATATCAACTCCCAAGTCTTTTTCTTTCTCTGACTCCTGAATAATTTCCTATCCCAGATGATACCTTGTATTTGACCTCCTGCTCCCTACACCTATCTTCATTACATTACATTTGCCTGGGTTAAACTCTAACAACCCTTTGTTCGACCATTCCTTCAGTTTGTCTAGGTCTTCTTGAAGCCTCAAACAGTCCTCTTCTGTCTTAATCCTTCTCATAATTTTGGCATCGTCCGCAAAAATTGAGAGAAATGAATCTATACCCTCCGGGAGATCATTTACATATATCAGAAACAAAATAGGACCGAGTACAGAGCCATGTGGGACTCCACTGGTGACTTCATGCCAATCGGAGGTCTCACCGTAACTCTCTGCTTCCTATTGCTTAGGTACTCCCTTATCCACTGGAGCACCTTACCAGCTACACCTGCCTGTCTCTCCAGCTTATGTACCAGCCTCTTATGCGGTACTGTGTCAAAGGCTTTCCGACAATCCAAGAAAATGCAGTCCGCCCAGCCCTCTCTTTCTTGCTTAATCTGTGTCACCTAGTCGTAGAATTTTATTAAGCCAGTCAGGCAGGATTTACCCTCCCTGAACCCATGTTGGCGATTTGTCACGAAGTCCCTTCTCTCCAGATGTGCTACCAGTTTTTTTCTCACGATATTCTCCATCACCTTGCATGGTATACAAGTCAAGGACACTGGCTTGTAGTTCAGTGGCTCTTGCCTGTCGCCCTTTTTGTATATTGGGACTACATTCGCCGTCTTCCATATTTCTGGTAGGTCTCCCGTCTCCAGTGACTTACTATACACCATGGAGAGTGGCAAGCAAAGTGCCTCTGCACATTCTTTCAGTACCGATGGCGAGATCCCGTCTGGACCAACCGCCTTTCTAACATCCAGATCCAGCAGGTATCTCTTGACCTCCTCTCTCGTAATTTCCAGCTCTTCCAAGGCCGCCTGGTTTACCTCCCTTTCTCCTAGCACAGTGACCTCACCTTGTTCTGTTGTGAAGACCTCTTGGAACCTCTTGTTGAGTTCATCACACACCTCTTTGTCATTCTCTGTATACCTGTCCTCGCCTGTTTAAAGTTTCACTACCTGTTCTTTCACTGTTGTTTTCCTTCTGATATGACTGTGGAGTAACTTTGGTTCGGTCTTGGCTTTGTTTGCTATATCATTTTCATAACTTTTCTCTGCTTCTCTTCTCACCCTGACATACTCATTCCTGATTCTCTGGTATCTTTTTCTGCTTTCTGGTATTCTGTTATTCCGGAAGTTCCTCCACACCCCTTTGTTCAGTTTCTCTGCTTCCATACATGCCCTATCATACCCTGGATTCTTCTTTTGCTTCTCGGATTTTTCCTTTTGGGCCGGGATGTATCTGCTTACTGCCTCCTGATACTTTTGGGTGACATAGTCCATCATATCTTGTACAGACTTTGCTCTGAGGTCTGTGTCCTAAGGTATTTCCCATAGGAAGCTTCTCATCTCCTCATAATTTCCCTTTCGATATGCCAGCCTTTTGTTTCCTAGTTCTTTTTCGCGGGGGTATAATTCCTAGCTCTACCAGGTACTCAATGTTCAATACACTGTGATCACTCATTCCCAAGGGTGCTTCCATCTTGACTTCCCTTATATCCTACTCATTTAGGGTAAATATCAGATCAAGCATTGCTGGTTCATCCTCACCTCTCATTCTTGTTGGATCCTTGATGTGCTGGCCTAGAAAGTTTCTTGTTGCCACGTCCAGCAGCTTAGCTCTCCATGTTTCTGGTCCTCCATGCGGGTCTCTGTTCTCCCAATCTATCTTCCCATGGTTGAAGTCTCTCATAATTAGTAGTCCAGATCCATTCCTGCTAGCAACAGAAGCTGGTCTCTCTATTATGTTAATCGTGGCCATATTGTTTCTATCATATTTCTGTCTGGATCTTCTGTCATTTGGTGGTGGATTATATATGACTACGACTATAATTGTTTGCCCTCCAGTTGTTATTGTTCCTATTATGTAGTCATTGAAACCTTCACATCCCTGAACAACCAACTCCTCAAAATCCCAGCCTTTTCTTACCAGCAGGGCTACACCACCACCACCTCTTCCTTCTCTCTCTTTCCTCATAACATAATAGTCCTGTGGGAACACTGCATTTGTTATTGTTTTCATCAGCTTTGTTTCTGTGAGGGCTATTATGTCTGGGTTTTCCTCTAGTACCCATTCTCCAAGTTCATTTGCTTTATTTGTAATTCCATCTATGTTAGTGTACATTGCCTTGAGGCTCACTTTCTTCTGTTCCTTCTCAAATTTCCTCCTTGGTGAGTGTTCTGCTGGTGGAGGAAGCTGTGCCATGGGTGTGAGGATTTGTGAGGTGGATACCAGGGTTGCAGAGGATACTGGGATGAGGGGTGGGGGGTCAAGTGAAGGGGGAGGGACAGGGAGGGTATGGGGTGAAAGGGGCGGGAGGACAGGAAGGAAAGGGATGTTTTCTATACAGAGGAGGGTGGTGGGGTTGCTCTCCTCGCTGGTGTTACTGGGCAGCTGGTTGTGGGTTCCCCCCTAGCCTCTGGGGGTGATGTGTTGGGAGCTGTGGTTTCCTGGTTTTCCCCTCTCGCCCTGCGCTTCTTCCTTGCTTCTGCCGCCATGACCCTCTCCTCCCTCGTCATGTCCCTCTGGAGGAATACTTTTTTGAATTCTCCCACATGTTGCAGGTGGCTTTTCTTTGTTAGAATCGTGTCCTTTGTGTTCTCGTTTGCAAACACTATCTTTAACACACGGTCTCGGTCTTTTTTGTACCAGCCTAGCCTGAAAACCTTCTCAAAGTTATGCTCAGCCCCTTTCATGTCTAGTGCCTTCAGTATTTCATTCACTGCCGCGTTGTCCTTATCACTCCACTCTTTCCTATTAGTGTGTGTGTGTGTGTGTGTGTGTGTGTGTGTGTAGCGTACCTGAGTGATACCATTACTCTTCATGATTCTTCCTTATCCAAAATGCAGCGTCACAGTAGATTGTATCATTGAAGAAGTCCTTTCCAAGACTGTGGACATAACGATGTTGGTCGACCTGATTCACACGCCCTCAAACCCCTGAAACACTCTCCCTAATACACACAGAAATCCCAATAGCGTGCTATATCAGATGAACAAATCCACAAGGGCCGTGATGAGGGTTCGAACCTACGATACCAGACACGCCTTAGTCGACTAACTCTCCCTAAACAACACGGCAACACCAGACTCTCCTTAGCTGTGGAAGGGACCCCTACGAAGCCAATCCTGGCTTCCTGAGTGACGCGAAAACTCTTCTCCGATTAGCAACGGCGCCTTTTGCCTATTTTAACCCACTAAATTCAGTCACGTGACTGCTTACACACATGACAAAGATTATCACATTTCGTCATCGATCTCCAAGTCTTGGATCTGCAATTTTTTGTTTAACATATACTGCCAAAAGAAATGCTAACCAAACAATGCAAAGCGCCATAAAACATTACAATTCTAACGGAATAAAATTGGTGTTTAAGCCAATTTTGGACAAAATGGGAAGAGTCTGCATGACCGGCATGTTAGTGCAAATAGGCAACACATGTTGTTGTCGCTGTTTTAGATTCAGCTATTCGGAACAAAAGTTCCAAGTAGCACGGACTATGGTGATCCCGTAACAGCACATACAGAAAACAAGAAGCTTTATAGGGGGTAACTCTCCTCCTCAATCTCTCTATATTGTCAACATCTCACCCTCTCACCTCCCACTCACTTCCCCTTCTTCCTATGTTACTTGCCTGTTCCCTCATACGCATCGTCCCAGGCATCCTAAAGCCACTTTACACCCGACCCCAAAATATGTTGTCAAAAAACAAATTGCCGCCAACACAGCTTTACAGGTTTGTTCGGTCCTCCAAGCATACGTTGATCCCACACGTTGAGCCCAAACGTTGAGCCCACACGTTGAGTCCACACGTTGAGTCCACAAGTTGAGCCCACACGTTGAGCCCAAACGTTTAGCCGAAACGTTGAGCCCACACGTTGAGTCAAAACGTTGAGCCCACACGAACACACATTATCCCAGTCTTGCCACACGCAACCACGAATGCATACACACGAATGCGTACATATACATAACAAAATTAACAAAATGGGGAACACAGGACAAAAAAATAAGACGATTTAAGAAAGATGGGAAAATGGGTACGGAGATAAGGTGACTGAAAATCTAGCAGCACAATAACAAAACAGAATCTTGACAGCATAGCAGTGGATGCTGGAGAAGGGGAGAGAAGCATAACACAAGCGTGAGAGGAAATCTTGACAGCATAAGTAAAATCAGTTCTCACTCTTAAAATATGTTTAATGTCAACACTAGTCTGAGAAAAAATGGCAAATGACGGCTGAATGCAAACTCTAATTTTCCTGTTATTTTGAAACTAGCTTCGCAATCTCAATCTCAATCTCAATCTCAATCTCAATCTCAATCTCAATCTCAATCTCAATCTCAATCTCAATCTCAATCTCAATCTCTCTCTCTCAATCTCTCTCTCTCAATCTCTCTCTCTCAATCTCTCTCTCTCAATCTCTCTCTCTCAATCTCTCTCTCTCAATCTCTCTCTCTCAATCTCTCTCTCTCAATCTCTCTCTCTCAATCTCTCTCTCTCAATCTCTCTCTCTCAATCTCTCTCTCTCAATCTCTCTCTCTCAATCTCTCTCTCTCTCTCTCTCTCTCTCTCTCTCTCTCTCTCTCTCTCTCTCTCTCTCTCTCTCTCTCTCTCTCTCATAGTTTCAACCTTTTAGGAAGCAATCAGCATTGTAAACAAGAAATTAAACAAATATCTTACACTTCTCCTCTATATCAAGCAAGCCACCAACACCTTCAATCAACCGACCCTCCAAGCATCCATCTAGTCTACCAAAGCAAGCAACCAATCACCCACTCAACCAAATAACCACTCAACTAAGGCAAGTAATCTACTTATCGCCAAACCAAGCTACCTACCTACCTACAATTATAATAAATATCACTGGCTCAGCTCACGACCCAGCTTCACAGCCATCCATCCCACTACTCCATCAACCAGCTATCCATCAAACTAAGCATCATTCCATCCAACTATTCAACCAGCTACTAACTAATCCATCCCCAGGGAAAAAAGTTTACCGGTCTCTTCGTAGTGCCTCTTGGACCTGTAATAGCCAAACTCCAGTTCCTGGTCTCGGGCTCAATCTTCATTATAAGATTACCAACAACCCCAACAATCCATCATTTATTATTCTGGTCACCCCCCCCCCCCAACCCAGCTAAGTAACACTTTACCAAGCCTTTATTTGTTACTTAACTAGTAACACTTCGCCGAGCCGTGGCGCTCTGTGAAGAACGCCACCTTGCAAGACAAAAGCTTCTGTCTTCTCGCTCCAATTGTGATGGATCGGTTTATGGGTCAACACCATACTAATTACCAGCAGTTGATTCGCATTTACCTGCAGGAATGATAAATTAGCCTACCATTAATAGGGAAAAGAACAGTAATTGATTTTATAGCCAATGCAAGGCTCAAATGATTGTAGATAGCGACTTAATTTACATTCGATTATATTTTTGTATTTTATATTATACAAAATAATAATATAATATTATTATAATATGTATAATGATATATTAGGTAACACGGTCGTTCTCCGATTCTCTGGGCTGATGATTGGTATTGTTTTTGGTCTAGTTTTCCGGTGTTATAAAATGTACAAATGACCATCAACCTTGATGGGTTGGACGAGTTGCATTGGTTCGAAATTTAACGCTTCTGGTTAGGTAAAACCACTCGAAATTTATAGTTTGAAAATTTTTAGGAAGTTTTTTTTTTATTTTTATTTTGACATGCGAACATGCGAATAAATACAATACAATAAATATAATAAAATAAGAAACCAATTACAAACAGACAACAACAAAACACAAAAACACAATACAAATTAACACAAAGTAACACAAATACCGGCCTGAAGGGCCGACAACAAAATCACAACAATGAACGTAAACACAATGAAACACAGGAAAAAGAAACAACAATACTGGACAGAAGGGTAACGGAAATACAATAAATACAACAAAACATCAGTCATGAAAAACACAACACCGGCCTGAAGGGCGCACAATAGGTACAATACATTGCAAACAAACCACAGGTCACAGCAAGCACACAGACTACTCAAATTGTTCATACTTATCCGGCCACTCCGCCGCCGGGAACCGAACACAATACGCCTCCCACAGTAACATGACGTCATCCGGAACAGGCACAGTATTAACAGTACGAGGATCAGGCATCAACTCTGGCACACCCACAACAAAACACCGAGCCCGCTGTACCCAGATGGAAGAAGGGCACCACGGAACAGGATGCACGCGGTCAATAATGTCAAACCGCAAAGGATTCTGCGCATCATGCGCCACTCCGGAGGCCAAGACGAGAGGGAAAGGCTCCTTTCCACGAGGCCGGGCAATGGGCAGCGCACTGGGAGCCTCCTCGGCCGCCTCACATTGCTCTGCGTCAACCACCGGACGTTGTTCCTGCCGGGACCCCCCCCCCTCCCACGCTTGGCATCCTTCTTCAGTACCAGCTTGATGCCTCGGCGCGCACCAGAACTCTTACCATCCACGTCAGTAGGAGCGACCACCCCTCACTGCGGAGAACCTTCTGCAGGAGAAAGAACAGGAGGTAAATCATAGGTACAAACATCGTCAACAGCAGACACATGGACGTCAGCCACCACCAGCGTCGTAGAGCGCGAAGCACCCGGAGGCGCCACATCATCTCCCGAGGCTTCACCTGCGTCGTAGTCCTCCGCATCAGCCCAAGCAGTAGAAGAACGCCTGGACCGCTTGGGCACTGGCCGCACATCCTCACAGCCGGAGGCGGACCCAGAACCACGGGCCTCACGAACCGGGCGAACCGACGCCCGTCGCAGAACGGCAGCAGCCTCCACCACAGGGGGAACCGGACCACACACAGTAGGAGGTTCCGCAGCCACCCCAGCACCCAGCACAGGAGGAACCCGAGGGGAGGACGCAGGGCCAGGGTCCACAGCCGAAGACAAGGAAGCCGACGGCGACGCTCCACAGGGATCACCAGGAAGGTCCACGGGAACAGCAGGGCCAGAGACATGGTCACGAGGAACATCCGACGGCACCACAACACCCGGAGGAGGGTCTGCAACAACCGGGGGAACGTCGGGTGACACTGGGGGAGCCGCAGCAGCGAACGGGACGCTCACCTCCTCACCCCCGGAGTCCTCCTCCAGAGGGAGCGGCGGGAAATCCTCCTCACGGAACAAGTTCACAGGAGCGACCGGATCAGCAGTACACCCGGCAGCCTGATGCCCCAACAAGCCACACCGGAAGCAAGTACGGGGTTGCTGGGCATAAAACACACGCACGTAGTACCCCAACAGCCGGACAGAGCACGGTATGTCCGACCTCAGTCGCATCCCGAGGGTCCGTATGTTGGTCTTCACACCCGAATACGTGCCAGACGACAGTTTGTTCATCCGCACACTGACGACGGAGCCGTACCTCTGGAAGAATCGCCGGAGGAGAGTCTCAGGAAACTCCATGGGGGCGCCATGAACACTGACATACGTCACAGCACCACTACGGTCCGAAATGGTCACAGACCCGGTGCCGTCCTGTAGCTGCAAAGTACGTCCCTCGTACCTCCGTAAGAAAGCACTGTACACCGCCTCACCCACAAACTTGACAACAACACGGTGAGCAGTTACCAGCTCAATGCCATATACGTCCCCAACCGGGACACGAAGCATGGCACTCAATACCACGTCCACCTGCGGGTATCCAGCACGGCCAGTAAACTCCAATCCGATGGAGTTTACCCTCACAACAGGGGGAAGATGGCCGCCCATCGTAAAAGCGCCACGTCCACACCACCAGGAACAGCAGGGAGGGTAGAGACACCCACACCCCCTGCCGGCGAAAACGGCAACCACCTCAAACTACCGGAGCGAGCAGGCGACACGTCCTCACTGCACGGTAGCTCAGGAGCAACTCATAGGTGTTTAAGCCATTATTGGACAAAATGGGAGAGTCTGTATGACCGGCATGTAAGTGCAAAAAGGCAACACACACATGTTGTTGTCGCTGTTTTAGATTCAGCTATTCGGAACAAAAGTTCCAAGTAGCACGGGCAATGGTGATCCCGTAACAGCACTTACAGGAAACAAGAAGCTTTATAGGGGGTAACTCTCCTCCTCAATCTCTCTATATTGTCAACATCTCACCTTCACTCCTCCCCTCACTTCCCCTTCTTCTCATGCTCCTTGTCTGTTCCCTCATACGCATCGTCCCAGGCATCCTAAAGCCACTTTACACCCGACCCCAAAATATGTTGTCAAAAAACAAAAAGCCGCCAACACAGGAATCTGTACACCAGTTGATTGACGGTTGAGAGGCGGGACCAAAGAGCCAGAGCTCAACCCCCGCAAGCACAATTAGGTGAGTACAATTAGGTGAGTACAGCTTTACAGGTTTGTTCGGTCCTCCAAGCATACGTTGAGCCCACACGTTGAGTCCACACGTTGAGCCCACACGTTGAGCCCAAACGTTTAGCCGAAACGTTCAGCCCACACGTTGAGCCCAAACGTTGAGCCCACACGTTAAGCCCACACATTGTGCCCACACGAACGCACATTATCCCTGTCTTGCCACACGCAACCACGAATGCACACACACGAATGCTTACATATACATAACAAAATTAACAAAATGGGGAACACAGGACAAAAAATAAGACGATTTAAGAAAGATGGGAAAATGGGTACGGAGATAAGGTGACTGAAAATCTAGCAGCAAAATAACAAAACAGAATCTTGACAGCATAACAGTGGATGCTGGAGAAGGGGAGAGATGCATAACACAAGTGTGAGACGAAATCTTGACAGCATAAGTAAAATCAGTTCTCTATCTTAAATTATGTTTAATGTCAACACTAGTCTGAGAAAAAATGGCTAATGACGGCTGAATGCAAACTCTAATTTTCCTGTTATTTTGAAACTAGCTTCGCAATCTCTCTCTCTCTCTCTCTCTCTCTCTCTCTCTCTCTCTCTCTCTCTCTCTCTCTCTCTCTCTCTCTCTCTCTCTCTCTCTCTCTCTCTCTCTCTCTCTCTCTCGCTCATTGTTCCAACCTTTTAAGAAGCAATCAGCAGTGCAAACAATAAATTAATCAAATATCTTACACTTCTCTATATCAAGCAAGCCACCAACACATCCAATCAACCGACCCTCCAAGCAACCATCTAGTCCACCAAAGCAAGCAACCAATCACCCACTCAACCAAATAACCACTCGACTAGGGCAAGTAATCAACTTATCGCCAACCAAGCTCCCTACCTGCCTAAAATTATAATAAATATCACTGAGTCAGCTCACTACCCAGCTTCACAGCCATCCATCCAACTACTCCATCAACCAGCTATCCATCAAACTAAGCATCATTCCATCCAACTATTCAACCAGCTACTAACTAATCCACCCCCAGGGAAACAAGTTTACCGGTCTCTTCGTAGTGCCTCTTGGACCCGTAATAGCCAAACTCCAGTTCCTGGTCTCGGGCTCACTCCCCAGCATAAGATAACCAACAACCACAACCAATCCATCATTTATTATCCTGGACACCCCCCCCTTACCCAGCCTACCCCCTCCCTACCCAGCCTACAAGCCTACCCCCCTCCCTCCTACCCAGCTTGTACAAGTAACACTTTACCAAGCCTTTACTTGTTACTTTACAAGTAACACTTCGCCGAGCCGTGAAGCTCTGTGAAGAACGATTACCTTGCAAGACAAAAGCTTCAGTCTTCTCGCTCCAATTGTTATGGATCGGTTATTGGGTAACACCATACTAATTACCAGCAGTTGATTCGCATCGGAATGATAAATTAGCCTACCATTAATGGATAGGGAAAAGAACAGTAATTGATTTTATAGTCAATGTAAGACTCAAATGATTGTAGATAGCGACTTAATTTATATTCGATTATATTTTTGTATTTTATATTATACAAAATAATAACATAATATTGTTATAATATATATAATAATATAATAGGTAAAAAGGTCGTTCTCTGATTCTCTGGGCTGATGATTGATATTATTTTTGGTCTAGTGTTCTTTTGTTATATAATGTACAAATGACCATCAACCTTGATGGGTTGGACGAGTTGCATTGGTTCGAAATTTAACGCTTCTGGTTAGGTAAAACCACTCGAAATTTATAGCTTAAAAATTTTTTGGAAGTGGCTGGATCTGAGACCCAGAGGGCGTCGTGTTTATTCAAAATTCGAACTGTTGATTCCCTCGCGGCTTAATTCTTCAAACAATTGTAATGCGACGATTGTTTATGTGCACGGTGTCTCACACGGCTGTTGTGGAGTGCAGCGTGCACCGTGTACCACAGGGAAGACTTACAGGGACACGGGTGGATAAGCACAAAACACACACACACACACACACAAAAAAAAAAAAAAAAAAAAAAGCCAGAGCTCAACCCCCGCAAGCACAACTAGGTAAGTACACACACTGTAGAAATTGTGTGAGGCTAACTCCATTCATAACTTTAAGAGCAGGTATGATAGGGAAATAGGCCAGGAGTCAATGCATCAGACAACCAACGGCTAGAAAGCGGGATCCAAGAGCTAGAGCTCGATCCTGCAGGCACAAATATGTGAGTATACACACAGAAGACAGCTTCGATACACCCCTGAACCTGTCTCCTGAAGCTTATAGGATACCACCAGTATATGCCAGGTTGGCCAACATAAGAACGGCCTTCAGAAACTTGTGTAAGGAATCATTCAGAACTTTGTATACCACATGTGTCAGACCAATCCTGGAGTTTGCAGCTCCAGTCATATCAAATCAAACACAATAATAAGTTAAGAGAAAATTTAGAGGTATGGTCACCAGGCTAGTCCCAGAGCCGAGAGGTATGAGTTACGAGGAGAGGGTACTGGACTTGAACATCACATTCCTGGAAGACAGAAGAGTTACCATAGACATGATAACTGCCTTCAAAATTCTCTGGGTAATTGATAAAGTAGATAAGGACAAATTATCAATACTAGTTGTTACACGAACACAGAGATACTGGTGGAAACTAAGCGCCCAAAGTAAGAAATATAAGGAGATAAAATGAAATTGAAATTGAGAATGTGCTAAAAATGAAGCAGTTTACAATGAACTCCAATATCACGAGAACGAGAGGGTGAAGTCTCACACACACACACACACTCACACACACACACACACACACACACACACACACACACACACACACACACACACACACACACACACACACACACACACACACACAGGGGGCCTCGTAGCCTGGTGGATAGCGCGCAGGATTCGTAATTCTGTGGCGCGGGTTCGATTCCCGCACGAGGCAGAAACAAATGGGCAAAGTTTCTTTCACCCTGAATGCCCCTGTTACCTAGCAGTAAATAGGTACCTGGGAGTTAGTCAGCTGTCACGGGCTGCTTCCTGGGGTGTGTGTGTGTGTGTGTGGTGTGGAAAAAAAAAATAGTTAGTAAACAGTTGATTGACAGTTGAGAGGCGGGCCGAAAGAGCAAAGCTCAACCCCCGCAAAAACACAACTAGTAAACACAACTAGTAAACACACACACACACACACACACACACACACACACACAGGGGCCTCGTAGACTGGTGGATAGCGCGCAGGACTCGTAATTCTGTGGCACGGGTTTGATTCCCGCACGAGGCAGAAACAAATGGGCAAAGTTTCTTTCACCCTAAGTGCCCCTGTTACCTAGCAGTAAATAGGTACCTGGGAGTTAGTCAGCTGTCACGGGCTGCTTCCTGGGGTGTGTGTGTGTGGTGTGGGAAAAAAAAAAAAAAAAAAAAAAAAATAGTAGTTAGTAAACAAAGAGCAAAGCTCAACCCCCGCAAAACACAACTAGTAAACACAACTAGTAAACACAACTAGTAAACACACATACACATACACATACACACACACACACACACACACACACACACACACACACACACACACACACACACACACACACACACACACACATAGGAAATTCTTCAGGAGTCAGAGAAGGAAAAAGACTTGGGGGTTGATATCACGCCAGACCTGTCTCCTGCAGCACATATCAAGCGGATAACATCAGCGGCATATGCCAGGCTGGCCAACATACGAACGGCATTCAGAAACTTGTGTAAAGAATCATTCAGAACTTTGTATACCACATATGTCAGGCCAATCATGGAGTATGCAGCCCCAGCATGGAGTCCATATCTAGTCAAGGATAAGACTAAACTGGAAAAGGTTCAAAGGTTTGCCACCAGACTAGTACCCGGGCTGAGAGGTATGAGCTACGAGGAGAGACTACGGGAATTAAATCTCACTTCGCTGGAAGACAGAAGAGTAAGGGGGGACATGATCACCACATTCAAGATTCTGAAGGGAATTGATAGGGTAGATAGAGACAGTCTATTTAACACAAGGGGACACAGGTGGAAACTGAGTGCCCAAATGAGTCACAGAGATATTAGAAAGAACTTTTTTAGTGTCAGAGTGGTTGACAAATGGAATGCATTAGGAAGTGATGTGGTGGAGGCTGACTCCATACACAGTTTCAAGTGTAGATATGATAGAGCCCAATAGGCTCAGGAATCTGTACACCTGTTGATTGACAGTTGAGAGGCAGGACCAAAGAGCCAGAGCTCAACCCCCGCAAACACAACTAGGTGAGTACACACACATACACACACACACACACACACACACACACACACACACACACACACACACACACACACACACACACACACACACACACACACACACAAGGTGATATGGAGGAGGCACTTAACTAGAGACCCGTATCACTGACAAGTATCCCCTGCAAAATACTTGAATGAATAATTCGGCTAAGAATTGTTGAGCACCTGGAGAGCATTGGGTTTGTAAACAAGCACCAACATGGGTTCTGGACATGGAAATCATGTCTAACAAACCTTTTAGAATTCTATGACAAAGTAACATGGATATGGCAGGACAGAGAAGGCTGGGCAGACTGCATATTTCTTAACTGCCAAAAGGCCTTTGATACAGTACTGCAGATGAGACTGCTTTACAAACTTGAGAGGCAGGCAGGAGTAAGCGGAAAGGCCCTAGCATGGGTGAGGAACCACCTAACAGGAAGGAGCCAGAGGGTAATGGTAAGGGGCGAGAAGTCGGACTGGCGAACAGTAACGAGTGGAGTACCTCAAGGATCGGTGCTGGGCCCAATCCTCTTTCTAATTTACGTAAATGAAATGTTTACAGGAGTGGAATCATACATGTCAATGTTTGCGGATGACGCAAAATTAATGAGAAGAATTGTGACAGAAGAGGATTGTAGGATCCTCCAAGAGGACTTAAACAGGTTGCAAAGATGGTCAGGGAAATGGCTACTGGAGTTCAACACCAATAAATGTAAAGTTATGGAAATGGGATCAGGTGATAGACGACCAAAGGGACAGTACACAATGAAGGGGAACTGTCTACCTGTAACGATTCGAGAAAGAGACCTGGGAGTGGATGTGACCCCTATTCTAACTCCTGAGGCACATATAAATAGGATAACGACAGCAGCGAACTCTACACTAGCGAAAATTAGAACTTCAGTCAGAAACTTAAGTGAGGAGGCTTTTAGGGCGCTTTACACTGCCTACATGAGACCAGTCTTAGAGTATGCCGCACCATCATGGAGTCCCCACCTGAAGAAACACATAAGGAAACTGGAGAAGGTTCAGAGGTTTGCGACAAGGCTTGTCCCAGAGTTACGAGGGATGGGATATGCGTCTGAGGGAACTGAACCTTACGACACTAGAGAAAAAAAGGGAGAGAGGAGATATGATAGGAACATATAAAATACTCAGGGGAATTGACAAAGTGGAAATAGATGAAATGTTCACTGGTAATAATAATAACAGAACGAGGGGACATGGGTGGAAACTGGAAACTCAGATGAGTCACAGAGATGTTAGGAAGTTTTCTTTTAGCGTGAGAGTAGTGGAAAAATGGAATGCACTTGGGGAACAGGTTGTGGAAGCAAACTCTATTCATACTTTTAAAATTAGGTATGATAGGGAAATGGGACAAGAGTCATTGCTGTAAACAACCGATGGCTGGAAAGGCGGGATCCAAGAGCCAATGCTCGATCCTGCAAGCACAAATATGTGAGTACAAATAGGTGAGTACAGACACACACACACACACACACACACACACACACACAAGCAATACAAATGTCATTAAAAATTCTCCTTTGGCTGAAGAAAGACGTGACAAATAACTAACCTATAAATATGATAGCAAGTCTACTACGGGCTCACCATAGCCCGTGCTACTTGCAACTTTTGTTCCAATTTGCAGAATATTCAACAATCACAAATATGATAGAACTTGCATTACGCGACCAATGGCTGGAAAGACGGAGCCCAAAAGCTGAAGCACCATCCTGCAGGCACAAATAAGAACGCGCACGACGAACTCAGAACAGGAAAAGAAGAGGGGAAAAAAGGGCATTTTCCTCGGTCTAATGAAAAGGTTCCGAGACTGGAGCCTCCAGACTCGGCTACAAGTAATGAGGGTTCGACTCCCTCTTCCGCGCCTAATGAAACACTTCCCCAAGGTAAACTGCTCGCCTCTTGCTTAATAACAATCATCATGATGATTCTGATGACAATGATAGATCCTCATTATTTCCATAATAAGGATCTATCTTGAGGTTATGTTGAGATCATTTCGGGGCTCAGCGCCCCCGCGGCCCGGTCCTCGACCAGGCCTCTTTTTTTTGTTACACACCCCTAGAAAGCAGCCCGTAGCAGCTGTCTAACTTCCATGTACCTATTTACTGCTAGGTAAGCAGGGGCATCAAGCTGAAAGAAACACTGCCCATATGTTTCTTCCTTCACCGGGGATCGAACCCGGGCCCCCCAAGGACTACGAATCCGCAGTGCTGTCCACTCAGCTGTCAGGCCCCTAGTGATGTTCGCAGTGGTAAGGGCGATGATGATAGTCAATATCACTTAGAATGATTGATGAACATTGATATTGACTGATGATCAATATAAGTGAAGATTAATGATATATACTCAAGACTATAGTTAAATAGAGACTCGAACGTAAGCTCAAGTTCACAAAAAGTGATGCAAGTCATTCAGAAGGTTTTGGAACATGTTCTTCCTGAACACTCTCGTATGAAACTGGTGTAGAAGCCATCCTAGGCGTGTACTGTTATCAGTAGTTTAGCTGTTGTTACTAGCGGCCAAAGGATCCAACACCTTGTTGCGTCTCCACCAATCACTTATGTTCCTTTTCATTACCCATCTATATATAATGTATAAACTACCTACATTCTACACCTTAGTAAAGCATTCACGATACACTGAATGTATTTACGTACACTGTATTATATATATTTATTTTCTATATTGTATTATATATATTTGTTATTTACGTATATTGTATTATATATATTTATTTTTTACGAATGTATTATGTATTTATTATTTACGCATGTATTATATATTTATTATTTACGAATGTATTATATATTCTCGACAAAAACGTATAT
This sequence comes from Procambarus clarkii, assembly GCF_040958095.1. Lineage (NCBI taxonomy): Eukaryota > Metazoa > Arthropoda > Malacostraca > Decapoda > Cambaridae > Procambarus > Procambarus clarkii. Next base: position 49,402,697 of record NC_091153.1, on the reverse strand, counting down.
AAATATCTTCGTATAACAGATATATTTTGTTTAGTACAATAAATTTACCTCCACTATCAATATACAGAATACATAAAAGTTGTAATAATTTGCACATATGCTACCTATTCCGTAACCCTTACGTAGCCTATATTATGCAAATTAATATGGATGCTCGTTTACGTCCAGTGTCAGATTATCCGTTAGGCAGAGTGCCTAGGCCTACGAGACAGTGCATGCGGTCTGACGAAATAAATAATACAAGAACTTTCATTTTCCCTTTTTCTGCAGGATAATATTAAATTAATACCAACTTTTTCTCCATTTATCACCTAATCTATTTGTTATATATATGTTACTGGATTATTTTCTATAATATTCTATTTAAGCATATTCTGACCAGTGATGCAAGCAAAATAATTTCTAGCTCGTGTTATTAGTGAATATGCTGTTAAATCTGGCCCACATATCTTGAAGGAGCCTAAGGCCTACGAAAGTCTAAATCCGGCCCTGGTTACATAAATCAATATTCATATATTCCCCCAGTTACAGATTACAAAACTAAGTACATAAACATAATTAAAAGACAGGTGTAGACAATATATATGTATCTAAGAGCGTGACAAATTCTTACTAATCATTGGCTTCTGTCTATCACTAGGCTCCATGCCAGCAACAAATTAGATAAATGAGCTTAACTTTGGTACTCAAGATGGATACATGATTCATTATTACTTCAAAATAGTTGCCTACTTACAAGCATTCACTTATTCTTCCTCAAGGCAACGTATTCTGGTTAAAAGAAAGCAATTATCCATAAAATCAATGATATATATTAATAAATAACATAATTACCTTCTCAGTGATTTCTGTAAATATTTAATGAGATTAAATTACTCCAGGGCATCGATTATTGGGCCAGGGGGCCATAGTCTCTCCTCAGGTGCAGGCAACATGCACTACACTGGACTGCTTGTTTGTTGGGAGTAACGTCAGCATGTGTAGTTGAGTCGTCAACATAGTCCACGACTACTGTAAAGACTCAGTGTTATACACGGGGAAACGAGGCATTCCTCAGAGTATATATATATATATACTCTGTATACCTGTGTGCAAGTATACACGTGGGGAGGCTTGTTTACAATGAATTCAAGTCTTGTATAAGAAGGCTCTTTGAAGTACCATGTATTCTTTCTCAAGCTAAAAAAATACACAAACTAAACAAATGGTACAAACCATTCGAGCTAACAAATACACAAATTACATCATTTTAATCGATTTTTAAGATTGAAAACAGGTTTTGTGATGAATTAATCATAGAAATAACGATTACCGTTGACCATATGGATCCCGTGACGTCATCTTCGTGAAGTTGAGCGTCCATTTCACTGAAAAATCTCATCGACCAAATTCACAATCTATCAACGTCACAGAAAAATTCTTCCAACCTTTCTAAATTAACTACAATGTTTGTTGATCCAAATATTGGTAACGAGACGCAGCTACGAGGCTACCGTTACGCATGCGCGAACCCAGACCAACGTAATTCGTTCATTAAACAGACCAGAACTGTTGTAGGATATATTTGTATTGCTACTATTTATTCAATCTAATCAATAATCGACTTTAATAATGTCTGTATATTGCATCACGAAGACGGCTCTCTCTTGAGTCAGATCATTTGCAAATCAATCATGACACTGCAAAGTCTCCGTTTTCTTTCTTTCCTTGCGTCGAGACTTGAAGACACAGGGAGACACAATCAGTCATCATCAACCAATCATCAAGCAGTCATCAGGTGATACGCATTATTTATTTGCGAATAATATTACACAATGTCATCAACTGGCGTATTGACGTTAATTCTGCACGTCAACTTATCCAGAATGATCTCGTTTTCTGATAGTAACCAATCCAGAGTGCTCTCATTTTGCATAACACGCACTGATTGGTAGAGACTTCCAGCTTGCCGCTGATTGGCCCAAGCTAAAAATCGCCCATCTAGAATATTAGTTACGTACCTATGCAACGTTACCGAAAACTCTAGATACTTCAATTCTTTGGTTGGTTAGTTGCTCGATTGAAAAAATTATGTCTTCATACTAGCCTTATTAGCATTCCCAAGCCCCGCCCACACAAGCCTCCCTACTCCCCGAGTGTATTCACACCACGACCTGTATACCTGGAGGCCCGCGACCCGCAGACACACCCACACTGACTGGTTGTGCTGATGACTAGTTGAGCAGGGACCTGGTAGCCTGGTACAGGGGCCTGGTAGCCTGGTACAGGGGCCTGGTAGCCTGGTACAGGGGCCTGGTAGCCTGGTACAGAGGCCTGGTAGCCTGGTACAGGGGCCTGGTAGCCTGGTGGATAGCGCGCAGGACTCGTAATTATGTGGTACGGGTTCGATTCCCGCACCAGGCAGAAACTCTCACTAGAGAGAACATCCTGGGAACACTATCACTAGAGAGAACATCCTGGAAACGCTCTCTCACTAAAGAGAACATCCTGAGAACACTTACTAGAGAGAACATCCTGAGAACACTCACTAAAGAGAACATCCTGAGAACACTCACTAGAGAAAACATCCTGGAATACTCTCTCACTAGAGAAAACATCCTGGGAACACTCACTAGAGAGAACATCCTGGGAACAAACTCTCACTAGAGAGAACATCCTGGGAACACACTCTCACTAGAGAGAACATCCTGGGAACACTCTCTCACTAGAGAGAACATCCTGGGAACACTCACTAGAGAGAACATCTTGGGAACACTCTCTCACTAGAGAGAACATCCTGAGAACACTCACTAGAGAGAACATCCTGGGAACACTCTCTCACTAGAGAGAACATCCTGGGAACACACTCTCACTAGAGAGAACATCCTGGGAACACACTCTCACTAGAGAGAACATCCTGGAACACACTCTCACTAGAGAGAACATCCTGGGAACAAACTCTCACTAGAGAGAACATCCTGGGAACACTCTCACTAGAGAGAACATCCTGGGAACACTCTCACTAGAGACAGCATCAACAGAACCCTGTGGTAAAGAGGAGCAGTACGAGATAATTAGGAACCCTTCTTAAAGCCATAATTTACACAGTGCTTTGGCAATCATTGCGTGTCGCGTCTCTCCAATGCATTTAACATTTACTAATTTCTAAGCAAATCGGTTCGATAAATTGTATAACTGTAACTCGACTCTTCTATTGAGTTTCAGAATTATTTATTCCCGAGGTGTGCTGTAATATTAATGACCTTCGTCTCGAAACAAAATTCAGAATACATTAAACAGCGAAATCCTGTGTATTTCAGAAATATATTTAGTATATTTCATCGATATACCCGCGATAGAAACATAGAAATTGGTATCGTACCTTCCTCGGGTGTTGAGAAGCAGAATGTCGAATATATTGCGTGACGCAACACTCAATCTGTATATCACTTGTAATACTTGAAGGTAAAACGTCCATTGCAGGAAAAGAACGAGTGTGAATATTGCTGCTAGTTGTAGCAACAGCCTGACAGTACACACAGAAATCACAACAACGTGATGCATCATATGAACAAATCCACAAAGGCCGTGATGAGGGTTTGAACTACGTCCGAGAAAATCCCACACGCGCCTTCATCGCCTTGTGGATTTGTTCAGTCTGACAGTGTCATTCTTGCTAGTGGCGGTGAGTAACAGTCTGACGGGCTCATTACTAGTGGAGTCACTGACGGCGTCACTGCTAGTGGAAGTAACAGATTGGATCAGGACAAATATTGCAGTGAATGAGCTTTGTATTAAGCTAACTCTTCTTCCCACAGGAAAGGTGCCTTGTAAACTCACAGACAGACAACAAGAGGCTGAAACTTCATTTGACAATTGTTGTCAGTGTATAAAAGCCAACAGTTGCTACAGAGGAATCTAGAGACGTTTTTCTTTTTATTGATAAAGCACAATAAATACAATAAAACAGTCTGACAAAAAAACTGTAAAAGCGGTGATCCGTGAAAACACAAAAGCAAAACATGTGAACAACAGAGAAAGGAAACACACAACTGAAAAACAAAACAAGCGCATAACAGGAAACACGGAATATACACCGAAATGACATTTTACATAATAACAATTACATATATAGTTACACAGTACCAGCCCGCACAAAGAAGAACGGGAAAAGAACACTAGACAACAATAGGAAGAAAGCCAGCCTGAAGGGCCACATGGGAAGGACAAAAGGCAAGACAGACAGTAATGCATAACCGGGAATGCAGGGACCGGGGGAAAAAAAAGGCACAAACACAGTCACCAGAAAACACACACACACACCCAATGGCACTAGAAACAGCACAAGCAAACAGAACACAAAGCACACACAGGAAACAATCAGTACAGCACAATCAAAAACGCAACCAAACATAACGCCTAAACGCAGACACGGTAACAAAACAAAAGACAGAGAGTGTACAAATCAAGCACAAGTACTATTGATATTTATCCGGGAACTCCCGCTCCGGGAAGAGCAAGCAATAAGCCTCCCAAATCAGTTGGATGTCCTCGGACACCAGGAGACGCACAAGGCCGAGGCATCAAATCATACACCCCATAAATAAACCCCCTTAATCCGCGGCACCCAAATAATTGAAGAACACCATGGGGTCGGACGCACCCTGTCATCCCAAGTGAGATCCAAACTGTGACTTAGGGACTACGCCCCCGGCAGCCGTGATCACAGGGAAGGGTTCCACACTAGGGGATTCCGCACCGGAATCTGCACGTGAATTCGCACTAGGCGTTGCACCGGGTGCAGCATTGGACATTGCACTGGGCTTCGGACTGGTTTGCGCACGAGGTTTCTCACTGGGCTGCGCACTGGGGGGACCCGCAGAGGACAAAGATGCGCCAGAGGCCCCTACCCCCCCCCCCCCCCCCCCCCCGCCACTGGGCACAGGAGCAGAGGCACCCTGGCGCTCATCTTTCCTTAAGACCACGATGAGGTCCCGATCAGCAGAAGCAACCTCCCACAGTGGGGAGCCAACAACAGGGGGTAGCACAGAGTCCCCACTGCACCGCCAAGCACGGCAGAAGACGCCGGAGCATCATACTCTCCAACCTCCACCCAAGGCACACTACGAAGGGGAGACACACTCGGAACCCGCCTCGAGCGCTTGGAGACAGGCTGCCGGTCGTCCGAGCTATCACCCCCATCATCCCGTATCACAGCAGAACTCTCCGATGGGCGCTCCTTCAAAGCCCGGCCCCTGAAAACCACAGCATCCACGGCCGTTGGCACCGGACCACACACCGCAGGAGACAGACATCCAAGAGATGTCTCGCGGACATCCAGAGTGACATGATATACCGTATACAGGGACGGAACAGGCAGGGGCGGCCGAGATAGGGCGTCAGGGGCAGGGACGACTCAGGCAGGGACGACTCAGGCAGGAAAGCCGGTGGAGGGAGTGGGGCAGCCCCAATCCCCATGGCAACATCCATACCACCACCCACATCCGCCCCCAGGCGAGTCACAGGATCCAACACCGGGGTAGAAACCGTTAGGGAAGCAACACACATTTCAGCACTTGGAAGAGGTTAACAGGGGTGACCCCACACTCCTCACACCCTGCAGCCTAAGAGCCGAACTTGACAATCGCTGACTCCACAGGGACACGTAGCATATCAAGTAATACCACCGCTACTGCTTGGTAGGAAGCATTCCCGGAAAACTGTAGGCCAATTGAGTCCAGCCTGGTGAAATGGGGCACAGGCCCTCTCCCATGACTGCAGACCGTAACGGCCCCAGGGGTCCCTCAGGAGAAACACGGGACGCAAGCCACGTCAGCAGCAATACCCAGGTCCTAACACCATGCCGGGTGGACAACAACTCTCTAGTGACGGTGGTCGTAGTAAGGTGACGTCCAGGCCCACTAGCTCGTACAGTCACTGAGAACGGAAGAGTTAAAAAGTCTCCAAGTGTTCGGGGTTGAATAGCCTAGTACTGCTTAACGGTCGTTGGTGCGTACATAGCGCCAGTATAATGTGCTAATATTAGTATTTTAATCCCGGACGCAATGATCACACGACGACACACAAAAATAGTGCCAGATAGGCACCATCATTTATTCAGAGGTGGGCACCACTTTGATAAGTCCTCCTTGTTGGACTTGCAGATTGCCATCGTTTTTGCACGGGACTTTTGGTGATGTTATACACAAACAGCGGTGGTAAACACGCTTTGGTAGTCGGAAAACACTGTTTGTCATGTAAGGCAAATTATTTTGCTCAGCCCGGCGCTGTTTGCTGAATCCACTTTAAAATGTTAATATCGCGAGTGTGAGCAACTTTATATGTTTTTCCCCAGCAGGTTCACAAGTAAAGTTGTTGTGCACTTAGCCAGGCCTGGCTCTCTCTTCCTCCTGCTTCCTCTACCTCCCTCCACCGTCCCCCACCACCCTCTATTTCCCTCCACCACCCTCCGACTCCCTCCACCACCCTCTAGCTCCTTCCACCCCTCTCCGGCTCCCTCCACCCCCCTCCCATCCCCTCCACCCCTCTCCCAACCCCTCCACCCCCCTCCCACCCCCACCACCCCCCCTCCCAACCCATGCACCACCCTCCCATCCCCTCCACCCCCCTCCACTCCCCTCCCAACCCCTCCCCTACCTTCCACCACCCTCCCAACCCTTCCATATCCCCTCCCCCACCCTCAACAACCCCTCCACCACCCTCCGGCTCCCTCCACCACCCTCCGGTTCCCTCCCCCACCCTCCCAACCCCCACCATCTTCCGGCTCCCTCTACCACCCTCCCCACCCCTCCACATCCCCTCCACCACCCTCCACAACCCCTCCCCCATCCTCCACCATCCTCCCAACCCCTTCACCACCCTCCCAACCCCTGCACCACCCTCCCAACCCCTTTACCACAGCCTCTCTACAGTGTCTTCAAACAGCAACATGTAAGCCCAGAAACCCACATTGCCATATATTTCTAATAACAGAAGTGAGGAAGCCTACCATCTCCTATCTCCAGCTTGCACAGGAGATGCACGATGCAAATCCTGGTGCTTGAGTCGCTCTCTCCCACACGAGATGAGTTACGTGGGTGACGACTCTCATATTCTGACTCACCAACAAGTGTCTCTACGTCTCATTACCCAGGAAAGTCGCCTCTCGTTACTGGTAAAGGTAAGTTACAGCCAACACTTGCTGAAACACAGAACACAACAATGGCACCTCTTGTTTCACTCTCCTCAAGGTGTGTCTTGGTTACCTTCATCTTAGGATTTGTTGGGGTTTTCCCCTCACTGGGTTAGCTTATTGGGCAGTGTCACCCATGCTGTGAGTGAACACAGTGGCACTAGTAGGCAGTGTCACCCATGCTGTGAGTGAACACAGTGGCACTAGTAGGCAGTGCCACTCATGCTGTGAGTGAACACAGTGGCACTAGTAGGCAGTGCCACTCATGTTGTGAGTGAACACAGTGGCTCTAGTAGGCAGTGCCACTCATGTTGTGAGTGAACACAGTGGCACTAGTAGGCAGTGCCACTCATGCTGTGAGTGAACACAGTGGCACTAGTAGGCAGTGCCACTCATGTTGTGAGTGAACACAGTGGCACTAGTAGGCAGTGCCACTCATGTTGTGAGTGAACACAGTGGCACTAGTAGGCAGTGCCACTCATGCTGTGAGTGAACACAGTGGCACTAGTAGGCAGAGCCACTCATGCTGTGAGTGAACACAGTGGTATATCAGGAAGAAAAGTAAACCCGCTGGATTGTTCATCCGGTCACTTAACCCAGAGGCAGAAGTGACCCCCTGAACAGTCTCAAGTGAACTGCCTGTCAAACACCTGACTAACACCTGACTAACACCTGACTAACACCTGCCTAATACCTGACTAACACCTGAAGAGCCTCACCTTTCCCCTCACCTTGCTGGTGCAAAGTGAGAGAGAGGAAAACTCCTTCAGGACAAGCAAACGGGAAACTAGAGCAAAACAGAGCGAGGAAACTCAGGAGAAAGTGTGTGTGTGTGTGTGGGGGGGGGGGGGGTTGATGATGCACGCATGGTAATCTAGTTATATAAGGGGTCTCCGTACTGCAGTTGGCTTCGTTTTCGACTCGCAATTGGTTAGGCACTTTTCCTTTTTATCCTAATATTTGCGTTCACTTAGTCAATGGGTACCCGAGGAGTTACTGAACTGTTGTGGGTTGCATCCTAGGGAGGGTCAGTAGTTCCTCCTTGGGGAACCTCTATACTTATATACACCTTTCATATCCGCGATAAAACAAATTATTACTTATTAAAAGTTATGTAGCACAACAAGCTTGAAAATTGCAGTTGATTTGCTGTTACATTCGAGCTAATTAACTGTATTAACATGACTCAACTCATCAACCAAGTTCACAGCGCCAACTGTATCTCGCCAACTTTTACTGTATCACCCTCCATCACCTTCCTCCCCTGAGTATTATATCACGCCAACTTTTACCATGAATGACAAGAAATTACTCCCATGCATCATGCTTGGCCATTACGGCCAGCAGCTGCGGACCTGGGCCAAGTTTTTGATAAGTGGGGCACACGAAATTGTATCCCTGAGGTGTAATCTCCTTAATAGGCTTATGTAGCGACCTTCTCCCAGCTAACTTATATAATATATGGGGGGAGGGAGGCTCTTCCCACTTGGGTCGTTGTGTGATGGTCATCAGTGCGGCCCCCGGGATGACGGCTAATCTCAACACCCTTGCGATTGTACACTTGCGTTCCTCAACGTCGCGATCGTCGGCCGTCTTGAGATTGTTGACTTGTGTTCATGGGTCCTCTTTACAGTGTAAGCTCGCATTCATCGGCCCTCTTGAGAGTGTTGGCTCGCGTTCATAGGCCCTCTTGAGATTGTAAACTCGCGTTTCTCTTTAGGTAGGGACAACATCTGCTTATTGTTATTTCTTCAGGAATTTAACGATAATTTTTATGTTTCTTATTTATGAATGGCTCATCTCAGCCCACACCTGTCACTATGTATTAATATTATCACACACCTGTCATGATGCTGCCAGCATCCCAACACACCTGTCATGATGCTGCCAGCATCCCAACACACACACAGCTGCTCTGGCATCATCAGCATCCAGGGAAACACTCAGTGTGGGAATTATGTCTACATTGTTACGACCGAGGCTTCACACAACTTAGAAAGAAGTTATTACAATCCCTGAATATCATCCGTAGGGTCTAAGTTAGTAGCTACAGAGCGCTTGTGTCCTGCCCCTGAGACTTGCCTATAGCAACGGCTCTAATGCAGCATTTTATGTCTCCATAAATCTATGTTGATAGGTTTCTAACCATAATCAGATTAGTGTTGAGTCTGCAGGAGAAGCCTTCATCGTCTCCATTGGGATTTTTCAGTGCTCTAAATTTTTTCAGTGCCCTAAATATACCTTTGAACTGCTCACAATGCGCCCGGTGCAAAGATGTCCGTTGCATTTTCCCGAATTCTGAGAGTTTCTGCAATTGCAGTGCCCAGTCTATGCTAACATTTAATGCCTATCTCATGATTACATTTGTCCATGTTTGTGAACACATCCTTGATTTGTTTCAAAATATTTAAGAAAACTATGTCTGAAACCAAGTCAATATTTAGCAAATAGAAATGACAAGTTATCGTTGGGGAACATTAAACTCATCACTGGTCAAAGTGCTGTTAAAAGACCCGCTGTTGGAGCCAGCGAGTTCTAAGTGCCAGCTCGTAATAGATCAATCTTGCCGACATCTGTACTCTACTTGTGACAATCTTCAAGAAAACGTGAGTTGTATACTAGTACCATCGCTGATTCCCTCATCAACGCCTCTACGTGTGTTGAACACGTACATCGCAATACTCAAAGGCCAAAAATTATCGTACTAGAAAATAGTAACGGCTGGCGAAATTGATGTACTGTCCCGTTTTCGGTTATTGGTCCTCTGGTAGGCTAGGATAAGGGCACTTTAGTACGACGGTTTCTTGACGTAGGGAACCTTAGGAGGATGGGCTGCTGTGTGTGTGTGTATATATATCCGGAGAAATAGCAGTAATAATGATAAATCAGGCCCCAAACTCCGGTAATAGATAGAGCGGAACCTGATTAATTATTGAAAAAAGAGGCCCAGGGAGGTATTCAATCACAGCATCTCCCCCTCACAGCACCATCACAGCATCTCCCCCTCACAGCACCATCACAGCATCTCCCCCTCACAGCATCTCCCCTCACAGCACCATCACAGCATCTCCCCCTCACAGCATCTCCCCCTCACAGCACCATCACAGCATCTCCCCCTCACAGCATGAGCCTCACAGCATCTCCCCCTCACAGCATCTCTCCCTCACAGCACCATCACAGCATCTCTCCCTCACAGCACCATCACAGCATCTCCCTCTCACATCACCATCACAGCATCTCCCCCTCACAGCACCATCACAGCATCTCTCCCTCACAGCACCATCACAGCATCTCCCCCTCACAGCACCATCACAGCATCTCCCCCTCACAGCACCATCACAGCATCTCCCCCTCACAGCATCTCCCCCTCACAGCACCATCACAGCATCTCCCCCTCACAGCATCTCCCCCTCACAGCACCATCACAGCATCTCCCCCTCACAGCATGAGCCTCACAGCATCTCCCCCTCACAGCACCATCACAGCATCTCTCCCTCACAGCACCATCACAGCATCTCTCCCTCACAGCACCATCACAGCATCTCCCCCTCACAGCACCATCACAGCATCTCCCCCTCACAGCATGAGCCTCACAGCATCTCCCCCTCACAGCACCATCACAGCATCTCTCCCTCACAGCACCATCACAGCATCTCTCCCTCACAGCACCATCACAGCATCTCCCCCTCACAGCACCATCACAGCATCCCCCCTCACAGCACCATCACAGCATCTCCCCCTCACAGCACCATCACAGCATCTCCCCCTCACAGCACCATCACAGCATCTCTCCCTCACAGCACCATCGCAGCATCTCCCCCTCACAGCACCATCACAGCATCTCCCCCTCACAGCACCATCACAGCATGAGCTTCACAGCACCTGAATAATGTCTAGAACACTTTAAAACTGCTTCCAGCACCATATGCCTGAGACAGACCACCCCATCAATACCACTGATCAAAGACCTCCCCATCAATACCCCCCATCAATACCACTGAACAAAGACCTCCCTATCAATACCCCCATCAATACCACTGAACAAAGACCTCCCCATCAATACCCCCATCAATACCACTGAACAAAAACCTCCCCATCAATACCCCATCAATACCCCCATCAATACCACTGAACAAGGACCTCCCCCATCAATACCCCCATCAGTACCACTGAACAAAGACCTTCCCATCAATACCCCCCATCAATACCGCCCCATCAATACCTCCCATCAATACCACCCCCATCAATATCACTGAACAAAGACCTCACTATCAGTACCCCCATAAATGCCACACCATCAATACCACCCTATCAATACCACTGAACAAAGACCTCCCCCATCAATACCACTGAACAAAGACCTCCCCCATCAATACCACCCCATAAATACCACTGAAGAAAAAAAACCCATCAATACCACCACATCGAATCCATTGAACAAAGTTCTCCCTCATCAATACCACACCATCAATACCACTGAACAAAGACCTCCCCCATCAATTCCACCCCATCTATACTACCACATCAATACCACTGAACAAAGACCTTCCCCATCAATACCACACCATCAATACCACACCATCAATGCCACTGAACAAAGACCTTCCCCGTCAATACCACACCGTCAATACCACTGAACAAAGACCTTCCCCGTCAATACCACCACATCAATACCACTGAACAAAGACCTTCCCCATCAATACCACACCATCAATACCACTGAACCCATCAATACCACCCCATCTATACTGCCACATCAATAACACTGAACAAAGACCTCCCCCGTCAATACCACCTCATCAATACCACTGAACAAAGAGCTCCCCCATCAATACCACACCATCAATATCACACCATCAATACCACACTATCAATACCACTGAACAAAGACCTCCCCCATCAATACCACCCCATCTGTACTACCACATCAATACTACTGAACAAAGACCTTCCCCATCAATACCACACCATCAATACCACACCATCAATACCACTGAACAGAGACCTACCCCATCAATACCACTGAACAAAGACCTCCCCCATCAATACCACACCATCTGTACTACCACATCAATACTACTGAACAAAGACCTCCCCATCAATACCACACCATCAATACCACTGAACAAAGACCTCCCCTATCAATACCACACCATCAATACCATTGAACAAAGACCTCCCCCATCAATACCACACCATCAATACCACTGAACAAAGACCTCCCCCATCAATACCACACCATCAATACCACTGAACAAAGACCTCCCCCATCAATACCACACCATCAATACCACTGAACAAAGACCTTCCCCATCAATACCACACCATCAATACCACACCATCAATACCACTGAACAGAGACCTCCCCCATCAATATCACTGAACAAAGACCTCCACCATCAATACCACTGAACAAAGACCTCCCCCATCAATACCACTGAACAAAGACCTCCCCCATCAATACCACACCATCAATACCACTGAACAAAGACCTCCCCCATCAATACCACACCATCAATACCACTTAACAAAGACCTCCCCCATCAATACCACACCATCAATACCACTTAACAAAGACCTCCCCCATCAATACCACACCATCAATACCACTGAACAAAGACCTCCACCATCAATACCACTGAACAAAGACCTCCCCCATCAATACCACACCATCAATACCACTGAACAAAGACCTCCCCCATCAATACCACTGAACAGAGACCTCCCCCATCAATACCACTGAACAAAGACCTCCCCCATCAATACCACTGAACAGAGACCTCCCCCATCAATACCACACCATCAATACCACTGAACAAAGACCTCCCCCATCAATACCACTGAACAAAGACCTCCCCCATCAATACCACACCATCAATACCACTGAACAAAGACCTCCCCCCATCAATACCACACCATCAATACCACTGAACAAAGTCCTCCCCCATCAATACCACACCATCAATACCACTGAACAAAGACCTCCCCCATCAATACCACTGAACAAAGACCTCCCCCATCAATACCACACCATCAATACCACTGAACAAAGACCTCCCCCATCAATACCACACCATCAATACCACTGAACAAAGACCTCCCCCATCAATACCACACCATCAATACCACTGAACAAAGACCTCCCCCATCAATACCACTGAACAAAGACCTCCCCCATCAATACCACACCACCAATACCACTGAACAAAGACCTCCCCCATCAATACCACACCATCAATACCACTGAACAAAGACCTCCCCCATCAATACCACACCATCAATACCACTGAACAAAGACCTCCGCCATCAATACCACTGAACAAAGACCTCCGCCATCAATACCACACCATCAATACCACTGAACAAAGACCTCCCCCATCAATACCACTGAACAAAGACCTCCCCCATCAATACCACACCATCAATACCACTGAACAAAGACCTCCCCCATCAATACCACCCCATCAATAACAATGTAAACAATAATGCCCCCGTATATATACCACCAACAGTGTGACCAAACCATCTAAACTCTTCCATCAGTACTTTCCTCATCAGTTCTATTCCCATCAACACCTTGTCGTCAGCACCACTCCCGGTAACCCGCCACTCTTCACGGTAACTCCAGTCATAATTACCCGTATCCAGACCATCGTCATCAACACCACGCTTGTCGTGGTCATCAACACCACCCTTGTCCTGGTCATCAACACCTCCCTTGTCCTGGTCATCAACACCACCCTTGTCGTGGTCATCAACACCTCCCTTGTCCTGGTCATCAACACCACCCTTGTCCTGGTCATCAACACCACCCTTGTCGTGGTCATCAACACCACCCTTGTCCTGGTCATCAACACCACCCTTGTCCTGGTCATCAACACCACCCTTGTCCTGGTCATCAACACCACCCTTGTCGTGGTCATCAACGCCACCACAACATTTACGCTACCAACGCCAACTACTAAAATATCTACATCAAAGTCACCTCAATCAAGACCAACGTCAACATAAAAACTACATTACTAAAAAATGTTAACAACAACAAAAAAGTCCTTTAGAACCCATTTTACATTTGTCAGACCAATTCTGAAATATTTCAACACGTGCGCGAAGTCCATTTCACCCCAACTAAACAAAGATAAAGAAGACCCAGAGTTGTCCAGTCGGATTAGATCCAGTGTTAACAGGTATGAGATACGAGGAAGGATTTCAGTCATTAAACCTCACGTCGTTGAGAAAAGAAACAAAGGAGACATGATCCTCACTTAAAAAATACTCATTGACATTGATTAGGCAAAAAAGGACAGCATATCATGGAAGGTACACGAATAGGAGGACAAGCTAATGCATATCAGCAGAGTAAATACGTATCAAAAGGCACCAAATCTAGAACACCATTTAGCTCCTAGTGCAGCAGAAGTAGCCATGAATCAAGGTTTAAACTTCTTGAGTATAGTGGTCTAGCCTTGTACTGTCCAAGTTGTTATCATAACCGAGCTGGGAAAGTGGAGGAAATATTTTAGGGAAATAATAATATTAAGTGGAATATTGAGAATTATTCTCGAAAAGATAGTGATAAAGATGGACACAATTTATATGTCACACTGTCTAGCAGATGTTTCTATATCTATTTCACACTGTCTCGCAGACATGTGTAGATCTACACAATTAGGAAGGGGTGGGAGGCCAGAAGTGACCAATTTCCATTGCTTAATTCACAGGCCTGAGGAGCTTGGACCACAAAACACGCTGCCGAGGTTCTGAAAGAGTCCGTCAAAACATTCTGTCCCGAGAGTCTGTTCTCGACAGACTTGAGTTGATATCGCTCGTCAGTCAACGAGCCATTACCACTCCGTAACATTCTCCAGCGTCAAGTTATCCCACTAGCTTTATTTTAAAATAACAAGCGATCACCCAAAATCGTGACTAATACCCCTTATTTTGTACGTTAAGGCAAATCAAGAGAACGGACTATAGATGATTAGAAGTGATCTAATCCCCCCTCTCCTCCCCCACATAAAAAGTCATGAATAAATAAAACCTTAGTAACAAGAGTTAATGCTTTATTCAGCTTCATCTTGGTCCGTGTTAAATGTCATTTAAATGATGCTCTTCAGTTTTGGTCTCCTGGTAAGAACCTCCGGAATGAAGGGTGAATAAAAATTCCTAATTTACAATCAGTAGAAAAGCAAAGAATAAGGGAGAACATAATTACAATATACAAATGAATGAAGGGAATAACAAAGGAAACATTAATAAGGTACAGCAACAACTATCAATATAAAATAAAGAACTAAAAAAAAAATAACTGGTTAAGTTAAGAGTAAGAACAGATCGGCGTCAAGAACGTCAAGAAACGGTCGTACTAAAGTGCCCTTATCCTAACCTACCAGAGCACCCACGAACAGAAAACGGGACGTTATGTCAATTTCGCGAGCCGATGTCATTCTCTTGTAAGACAATTTTTGGCCTCCTTGGGTAAACTATACGTCAAAATGCAACGTGCTATTAGGAGGTCGGTTTGAATAACTGTTGCTGGACACATGTGTGTAGGAGGCGCCTCGCATAACGTTGTTCTTATGCCCATTACATCATCAACCTGTCCTCAACTTATGTACGTCATGCAGACGAGGAGTCACAAAAGATAGTGAAGAGACGACGACGTTTCGGTCCATCTTGGATCATTATCAAGTCGATTATCACAATCGACTTGATAATGATCCAGGACGGACCGAAACGTCGCCGTCTCTTCACTTTCTAATGTGTGTTTTGGTCAATATATACGTCATATTTTGACGCTAAGATTCAATTCAACATATACATCGCTCTTATATGTCTCTATCTCCCACCCAATACACCACTACACTCCTCCTTCCCAACCATCTCCATCAAGATGGAATTAATGTGATGGACAACCTCCATCACCTCCGGTGAGAGCACACTCACACCTCCTATCATCTCCACCACTTCACCTCTACCGTGGCCCTCTCCCTCACACCTCTCTCACAACCACAACTCACAAAGTGATTGGTTGTGAGGGTTTACAACCACTTCGACAACTTGGGTCATCTTGGACCATGTTATAAGTGGCAAAACTTGAGTTTGTATGAATAAAGATGAAAGTTGGAGAGATTACTTCCTCCTATATTTCATTACTCAAGAACAGCCGGGGTTAAAGTGGAAACTTCCACCAAACTTGGCCTACGTATCTTCATGGCAGGTAAATAGTGAGAAATTTAATATGTCTGAGCTATTTCACACCTTGCTACTCTGGACAAAGTGGAAGATTATTCAAAGTGGAAGATTATTCGTTTTGCGAAGAATGACTTACAGCAGAGTGAACAAGTCTTGCAATATGAAGGACTGGGAACAATTGGCAATGATAGTTCGAAAATCCCTGATGGTATCGATTATGGATTTTAATCACAAGACGCGACATTACTCCATCTTCAGGGGCTCGGTTGCACGCATCCCCCTACTTGCTTCGATTTTATTGAAAGGTACAAATGCTTTCCCCCTTCACTGCCTTCCAACACAGCCCATCAACACAGTACATCATCAACACAGTGCATCGACACTACTACACTTTATCTCTCATCTATGAAAAATTCTCTCTCGCAGGTGCTGTGTAGATCCAACATCCAGATAAATGCAAGCGGGAAATTACATAGGGGATCTCCAGGCTTAGCACACATGGATGGTATTAAATCAACTTAAATGGCTAGGTTTGCCTCTGTCATCTTTGGACAGAATGATGACAGGTTCATTGTGGCTTTGACGGACACAATGAACTGTTATTGTGTGTCCTAAGAGGTGTTCCAGCCCCACCACCACCACACCTCAGGGTGTTTGTTGTACATAAAGGAGCTGATTCAACTCACAACCCTCGCCCTCCACCCTCCCTCCATCACCCCGATCTAAACTACACCATGACCTCCATCACGCAACCACCATATCACCACCACACCACCACAATACCACCACCACAGTACCACCACAACACCACCACAACAATACCACACCACCACAATACCATCACCACCTCCATCATTACCACCATACCACCACCACCACCATCACACCACCACCACCATCAACCACCACCTCCATCACACCAATACCTCCATCACACCACCACCACCACCACCATTCTACGATCAGATGACAAAGATTAAGCAAGAAAGAGAAGGATGCATTCTCTTTCAAAAATGCAACTGCGTTTTTTTGGACTGTCGGGAAGCCTTTGACACAGTATCCCATAGAAGGGTAACATATATGCTGGATAAACAGGCAGGAGTAACTGGTAGGACTCTTCAGTGGATAAGGGAGTACCTAAGCAATAGGAAGCAGAGAGTTACAGTGAGGGGTGAGACCTCAGATTGGCGTGAAGTCACCAATGAAGTCCCACAGGGCTCTGTACTCGGTCCTATCCAGTTTCTGATATACGTAAAGGATCTCCCAGAGGGTATAGACTCATTCCTCTCAATGTTTGCTGACGACGCCAAAATTATGAGACAGATTAAGACAGAGGAGGACAGCTTGAGGCTTCAAGAAGACCTGGACAAGCTGCAGGAATGGTCGAACAAATGATTGTTAGCGTTTAACCCAAGCAAATGCAATGTAATGAAGATAGTTGTAGAGAGCAGGAGACCAGATACAAGGTATCATTTGGGAAATTCAATACCTCAAGATTCAGAGAGAGAGAGAAAGACCTGGGAGTTGATATCATGCCAGACCTGTCCCCTGAAGCTCATATCAAGAGGATAACATCAGCTGAATATGCCAGGTTGGCCAACATAAGAACGGCATTTAGAAACTTATGTAAGTAATTTTTTAGAACTTTGTATACTACATATGTCAGACCAATCCTGGAGTATGCGGCTCCAGCAGGGAGTCCATATCTTGTCAAGCATAGGACTAAACTAGAAAAGTTTCAAAGGATTGCCACCAGACTAGTACCCGAACTGATGGGTATGAGCTACGAGGAGAGACTACTGGAATTGAACCTCACGTCACTGAGAGACAAAAGAGTTAGAGGTGACATGATCACCACATACAAGATTCTCTAAGGAATTGATAGGGTAGATAAAGACAGACTATTTACCAAAAGGGGGCACACGCACTAGGGGAGAGAGGTGGAAACTGAGTGCCCAAATGAGCCATAGAGACATTAGAAAGAATTTGTTCAGTGTCAGAGTAGTAGACAAATGGAATACATTAGGAAGTAGGACGTGATGTGGTGGAGGCTGACTCCATACACAGCTTCAAGTGTAGATATGATAGAGCCCAGTAGGCTAGGGAACCTGTACAACTGTTGATTGACGGTTGAGAGGCGGGACCAAAACCCCCGCAAGCACAACTAGGTAAGTACCACCACCATCTCATTACCACCACACCACCACACCACCACCACCACCACCACACCACCACCACCATCACACTACCACCACCCTCACACCACCACCACCATCACACTACCACCACCATCACACAACCACCACCACCACACCACCACACCACCACCACACCACCACCACCATCACACTACCACCACCATCACACCACCACCACCACCACACCACCACCACCACCACCACCACCACCACCACCATCACACTACCACCACCATCACACCACCACCACCACCACACCACCACCATCACACTACCACCACCATCACACCACCACCACCACCACACCACCACCACCACCACACCTCCACCACCACCACACCACCACCACTATGACACCACCACCACCACCACACCACCACTAACACCACCACCCCCACACCACCACTAACACCACCACCACACCACCACCACCAACACCACCACCACCACCAACACCAACACCACTACCACCACACCACCACCACACCACCACCACCATCACACCACCACACCACCACCAACACCACCACCACCACCAACACCACTACCACCACACCACCACCACACCACTACTACCACCACCACCACCACAACACCACCACCACACCACCACCACCACACCACCACCACCACCACACCACCACCACCACCACCACCACCACACCACCTCCGCCTGGCCAGTACCGCGGCCGGCTGCTTGTAAGAGCCAGAATTAATTGAAACACGAGAATTTGTCCTCGAGTCTAATCCTTTGACTATTTGCTTGGCCAAAATCAAGATATCAACACAGTCAAGATTTCAATTTTCCCAGAACAAAAGAAAGTCGATGAGACTAAAGCCGAAGCCCAAAGAGCGGGTTTGAGGTCCGGAAAGCGGGTATTTAGACTGAGAAATGCTACAATTACCGACCCAATACGTAAAGGAACATATCTTGGCTGTACTCAGTAGCCAGCTGGAGAAGGTAAAGAAAAATGATGGCGTCTGTATTTACATTAATTTTGCATGTCCATACTCGTCTTGTTGGTTAACTGTGTGTGTGTGTGTGTGTGTTTGTGTGTGTGTGTGTGTGTGTGTGTGTGTGTGTGTGTGTGTGTGTGTGTGTGTGTGTGTGTGTGTGTGTGTGTGTGTGTGTGTGTGTGTGTGTGTGTATTCACCTAGTTGTGCTTGCGGGGATTGAGCTCTGCTCTTTCGGCCCGCCTCTCAACGGTCAATCAATCAACTGTTACTAACTAAAAAAAATAAATTCTCACAACAACACACAAACACCCAGGAAGCAGCCCGTAACAGCTGTCTAACTACCAGGTACCTATTTACTGCTAGGTAACAGGAGCATTAGGGTGAAAGAAACTGCCCATTGTTTCTCGCCAGCGCTGGGAATCAAACCCGGGCCACAGGATTGCGTGTATAACGTGCTATCCAAACAGCCACCGGCGCGCGCGCGCGTGTGTGTATGTATTCACCTAGTTGTATTCACCTAGTTGTGTTTGTGGGGGTTGAACTTTGCTCTTTCGGCCCACCTCTCAACTGTCTATCAACTGTTTATTAACTACTTTTTTTCTCTCCACACCACACACACACACACACACACACACACACACACACACACACACACACACACACACACCAACCCGTTCTCACACAAGACAGCACATATATGACTTAATGCTTAAAGTCAATATGTTGAATATGACTTAGTAAATATGTGATATATTCCCATTTATTTTTTTTCCAAAACCCAAACTCTTCCTCACGTACCAATTTACGTTTCACAGTACCCGTCCGTCAACCTAGATAGCAGAATAGTCGTGATTGGTTCAATTATAAGGAAAATTATAGTTTTCAGATCCCACATGGGTTGTAAAATTTACCTACTATTGTCCATGCTCTTAGAATATTACAGATCAGCTACTTCCTATTGAAGGCTCGTAGTTTTGTTTTGAGAAATATTAGTTGTTCTTAGTAAATTATAATAAGCACTAAAAATTATTACATAGAATAACAGTCCTTCGTCAATCAATATTATATACCATAGTTTGTGCTTTACAAATCTTTAAAGGATGTTTTGTAGGAACGCTAACAGAAAACGATGTTACGTTGGAATGTCTATGGGGTAAACTACTGCAAACAGGATATTATTGTGTCTACTATACCAACTATAGCTAGGATGGGTATATTGTCCACTACCACCTGTTAGGTGGGTAAGGGGTCCAATACCACCCACAGGATGGGTATGAGGGTCACATCCACCCACAGGATGAGTATGGGGACCACATCCACCCACAGGAAGGGTATGGGGTCCAATACCACCCACAGGATGAGTATGGCGTCCACTACAACCCAAAGGATGGGTATGGGGCTCCAACCACCCATAGAATGAGTATGGGGCTCCAACCATCCATAGAATGGGTATGGGGTCCAATAACACCCACTGGATGTGTTTGGCGTCCATTGTCGCGCGTCGAGCTCGAAAACCGCAGCATTCATCTTAGAACCATGCCTATTTCACGCAGATTTCTTAATAAACGTAAGAGTTTTATATGTCACAAGAAAGATAGAAATATAAGCTTCATTCTAAATACCTTACCATGGGCATATTTAAATTTAAAGCGAAGATACGTGTATTTTTATAATAGCCGAGCTCCGACCCCGGACAGATCGATCGACCGAGCAACTCTTTATTTATTTATTTATTTATTTATGCATATACAAGAATGTACATTGGGAATGTGAGGATACATAATATGGTAATTACAGTCTTGTATAGCCACTAGTACGCGCAGCGTTTCGGGCAGGTCCTTAATCTAAGAACATTTTAAGAAGGTAAATACTTGCAAAATTTATAGACAAAAAAATGATAACAGTTACGTGGAATGAAAAAAATAAGATGAGAGAAAATTGTAGGTACAGTATATTAAAGCACATAGGTAGCTAAGATTGATTGCAATGACAGCTTGAATGGTAGTTGACAAAAATTGGTAGTCACAATCCAGCATATGGCTAGCACATAAAAGAAGACAGCAATGAACACAATGATAAGGTTGTTTGATACTACATAAAAATTAGGAGACTGGGTAACACTAGGTACAGAGCAAATTTAAAGCTCAGTGTAGGAAACTAAGAAGATGAAATTAGGTACTTTTTGGTTTTGCTTTTAAATAAGGCAAAAGTTTTACAGTTTTTCAATTCACTAGGGAGTGAGTTCCATAGACTAGGTCCCTTAATTTGCATAGAGTGTTTACACAGATTAAGTTTGACCCTGGGGATATCAAAGAGATATTTATTGCTGGTGTGGTGATAATGGGTCCTATTACATCTGTCCAGGGAGAGTTTCAGAGCATGGTCTGTATTTAAGAACAGGATTTTGTAAGTGTAGTTGACACAAGAGAATGTGTGGAGGGAGTTAATATTTAGCAAGTTTAGGGATTTAAACAAGGGAGCTGAGTGTTGTCTGAAAGCAGAGTTAATTATTATTTTGATAGCAGATTTTTGCTGTGTGATGATGGGCTTAAGGTGGTTTGCAGTGGTAGACCCCCATGCACAGATACCATAATTAAGATAGGGGTAGATTAGTGCATAATATAGTGAGAGGAGAGCAGAGTTAGGAACATAATATCTGATTTTGGAGAGTATACCAACTGTCTTAGAGACTTTCTTAGTTATGTGTTGAATGTGGGTGCTGAAGTTGAGTCTCTTGTCTAGGAATAGGCCAAGAAACTTGCCATCATTTTTATTACTGATGTTAATGTTGTCTATCTGTAGCTGAATTGCATTTCATGATTTGCTTTCTCTCAGAACAATGTTTATTTCACGTGAATTCGTTAATAAACATATATGTTTTATATGTCTCAAGAAAGGCAGACATATAAGCTTCACTTTAAACACTTTACCATAGACATATTTAAAGTTCTAATGAAGATACATGTATTTTAAAAATTACGGAGCTCCCACCCCGTACAGACTGAACGACAGAGCAACTCTCTCTCAGATCAATGTTTATTTCACGTAAATTCGTTAATAAACACAAATGTTTTATATGTCTTAAGCAAGATAGAAATAAGAGCTCCATTTTAAATACATTACAATAGACATATTTATAGCTCAAGTGAAGATACATATGTTTTTATAGTAGCGCTCAGTAGCTTGTCGGGCATGGAGTGCAGACGCCTACGCACTTGCCGATATATTGTATAATTAACAAAGATACGCTAATAAAGCCTAAAATCTTATATGCCTCCAGAAAGACCGAGATATGAACATTATTATGATTGCACCAAATGAAATATATCATGTTCGAGAACAAAGATATATAAATTTTAAATTAAGTTTCGACTCTTGCTCGGGCGAGAGAGATGGGGCGACTCTCGCCCCATCTATTGGGGATTCTGTCCACTAAAGACCCAAAGCTACTCAAACCCTCCTAGCATTATTTAGGTAGTGAAGTAATATGGTATATATACTCACTATAATGTGGGTGTTGAATGCAGAACATGAGAAAACCTATATTTACTCCAAACTAATTTAATTTCATTATGAAATAAGTAAATAAGTAGCATCAAAGGAAGTCGACGGTCCAAGCGTCAATGTTGTGGAGCGACTTATCCAAGATATATCGTTGTTTGGAAAGTGTTTGTTGGCATATCCAGTTGTCGCACTTCTCTGCACAAATTATCACAAATTTAAATTATAATGTTAACAAGTAGAATACATATTTTTAATAAAATCTAACATAACTAGCCAGAAAACATTTAACATTTATTAAAAATATATGTTTGGAAGTTAAATCGACTTCATAGGACAATAGTTTTGTTATATTACAAAAAAAAAAAAAAAATATATATACTCGTTATTCGTTGACATGCGTTCGTTACCTAAACTACCATGTACTGTACTTATGTAAAATCTCCCATGTCTCTTCGCTCATCTCACCAAACCCTACAGACTCTGTGATATATTGTTTAATTAATTGAGATTCACAAATAAAGCTTATAATTGTATATGTTATCAAAAAGGCAGAGCTTAGTTTAGTTCATTTATTATGCACCCCATACCCATCCTATGGACGATAGTGGAGTGTTACAGAGGCACATAATGGGCTCAGGGACTGAGCCCCACAATTCATATAGCCAAGCAAGTTATAATCTTGATAAGCTAGTTACAAAAGTCAATGCACATTGTCACATCAACAATGGGCTCGAGACCGACCACAAGTACAGTTTATAATTTAAGCAACTGACATATATGGAGGGCTAGTGTCACAATTGATATGTTTATCCTACACATAACCCCCTCTCCCCCATCTAATGGGCAGCGGTGGATAGGTTACAATCAAGTCGTTTTTTGCGTTTTATTCAGAGATTAGATCTTATTGGGTGAGGAAAGATATTCATATTTTAAAGAAGGCTTCTTGGCTGATGCTCTCCATTGATGGAAAATATACAACCTTTTGAAAATCAATGTTAGTTTGATCTAGATATTGTAATTAACGAAAGTATTTGTCATCAGAAAGGTAGACATAGGCTACATTTAAAATCCTTTGTCATAAATATAACTGAAGTGAAAACGAAGATATATGCGTTTTGATAGTTACTTGATGGCTAGCTCTGAGAGTGTGAAGCCCTGCACACCAGCCAATAAATTGTATAATTAGTTTCCATATATTTTAATTAATCTTAAAAATCTATATGTCAGAAGAAAGGAAGATGTAGCCGTTAATGTGACAACATTTAAAAATATATATCTCTTAAGTTAAATAAATAATACCACCTTATCGCCTGTGTGTGGACACATGAAAACTACCTAGGTATCAGTATCCAGCCAGGCGGGGATCACAGGCTGCACAATACTGATAAATTATGTAATGCACTACTTGTGGTCGATCTCGAACCCATTTATGATGTGACGACTTATAGTGAATTTTGTAACTAGCTCATCAAGATTGTAACGTGCTTAGCTAAATGAATTGTGGGGTTCGGTCCATTCATTTTCTTTCTTTATTATGCACCCCATAATACTCATTCCGTGGGGGGTGATGTAAAGGATTACAGAGGCACATAATCGGTTCAGGAACTGAACCCTCTAGTTCGTTTAGCTAAGCAAATAACAATCTTTTGACGCTAGTTACAAAATTATTAATGTACACATACATGTACATATACATACGTATACATATATACATACACATACATATTTAATCAACCAAACAAATACACACATCAGTAATCTTTTGTCACAAGTAATTCAACAATAGGCTCACAACAGTCACTATAAAAGGCACTTTACGTCTATGAGGAGTCGCAGTTACTAGTCTTGCTCCACACCCACCCAACTGGGCGGCAGCTTTACAGTCATTTGCTGCATACTTACCCAACTGGGCGGCAGCTTTACAGTCATGTGCTGCACACATACCCAACTGGGTGGCAGCTTTACAGTCATGTGCTGCACACCCACCCAACTGGGCGGCAGCTTTACAGTCATTTGCTGCATACTTACCCAACTAGGCGGCAGCTTTACAGTCATGTGCTCCACACCCACCCAACTGGGCGGCAGCTTTACAGTCATGTGCATGCATTACCTACAGTAAGCAAATTTTGGATACTTCGCTAAGATTTCGGGCAACACATCATTATGAATGAAGTACTTATACACATTTCATGGACACTATTGATGTTGTTATCTTTAAATTCCGCGATTTTTTCGCATTCCATTATATAATGACGCAAAGTATGCGAATAGTTCTGCTGACAGAGTATACATTTAGTCAAATCTACATCATCAGATGTTACAAATTCCCAGAGGTACTTGTAGCCGAGCCTAAACCTAGCAGTGGTAACATCTAGAAGTCTGCTAGCATTATTGGATGACCCATAGACGTGCGATTCATCAAAGTTTATACAATATTGTGAAATTGAGAGTCAGTGTTGTAACATAAATTGGTAAATCATAAATATTGTAAGTTAAGAATCTGATGCATGTGTGTGTGTTGGGGGGGGGGGGGGGGATATACCCTTGGTAAGCGAGAGTGAAAAGTAACCTTACACGTTCTGCGGTCAATGTGGGGGGCGAGGGAGGGTGGGAGAGTCAAATCCACCCTCCAACATCTGGGCATAGTACCACCAGCCTCCAAAATGCCTCATCTAACCTCACCTATGTCACACATTAACCTACAGTTCCTGTGATAATTAAACTCATCACAGTGGCGTCTCGCCAATATAAACTGTATTGGATTTTGTCCCGAAATAGCTATATGCTGACTGGACGTGTATGTATGTATGTATGTATGTATGTATGTATGTATGTATGTATGTATGTATGTATGTATGTATGTATGTATGTATGTATGTATGTATGTGTGTATGTATTCCCAATCACGTTAAAGACTCCTCCTCTATCATCCAATTAAAAAGAAAAACAACTATGTACTAAATAATCAACTCCTTGTAACTTTAATTATGCTGACCTTCCTATCTGCATTCAGACTGAGCCTACCATCATTATAGGTGATTATAACGCTAGGCATAGGAATATTGGTAATTCGCAGTTCAATAATCGTAACGGCAACCAACTGTTGTCACTATTAGGTAGTCACGATGATGCACAGATTGTGGGTGACCTTGAACCGACGAATATCTACGGGGGTATTCTTGATCTATGTCTCGGTTTCAACGTCTCCCACGCCGTGTGCGCCTCGTCAATAGTGCCAGATATGGCGTCTGATCATCTGGCCATATTAGCCACTGTAAACATTGGCAGCTCTATCCTCCCTGGTGGAGTGTTCAAGCGGAAGAGGCTGGCTCTGCCCATCGATCAACGAGACAATTTTGTTGCCCATGTGTCAGATTGGTGCAGTTCATCTGAGCCTTCATCAGTTGAAGATTTTAACAATGAGCTCACAGATACTATCGACCAGTTTATAGAAACACTTGATCCATCGTCCAGGCCACGTAACCCAAATTACACTGGTCATAGCACTTATGCTTATTATAATGATTCTAAATTTCATGCACTAAAACGCACTGCCAGAATAATTGGACCAGCTTATAGAAGGACCCGCACTGCTGAAATGCTTCGGCTCTTTCAAGCGGCTCTGGCTAAGGCCAGGGAACGTATGGTGGAGCTGAGGCAGACAGACTGGGAAACTTTTGTCCGTGGTCTCAATTCTCACACGCCACTAAGTCGAGCATGGAAGGATATCAACAAGATCAAAGGGAAAAATGCTGCAGAGATCTCGTACCCTAATCCTCTGCACAGAGCAAATGAGCTTGTTGATGCTTGGGCCACGACTTCCAGCTTTGACAGTCTTCCTCTACCCTCACAGAATGAATTAAATAATAGATATACTGATAGGGCAAGGCTCTTTGACTTCATGCGTCATCAAGAGGATGACTGTGACATGTTTTTTACTGAATACGAACTAGATTCTGCTCTACATAAAGGCAAAGCTACATCACCCGGGGAGGATGGAGTTACTTACGGCACACTGCATATGCTTCTGTTAGTTCCAGAGAATCCCTTGCTTCAATTGTATAATATGAGCTATGTAACTGGGGAGCTTCCTAAGTCATGGACCAACAGTGTTATTATTCCCATTCCTAAACCTCACCAGCCGAGTGCTTTTCGCCCAATCTCCCTCACTAGTTGTCTCTATAAGTGTCTTGAGAGGATGTTCTCAACCGTCTCCTTTACAAAATTAATAATATGTTGTCTCCCCAGATATATGGCTTTACGCATGGAAAAAGTGTACATCACTGTATTACCACATTCCTCACCCTGCATACTGATAGGTCATATACCACTTTCCTAGATCTTAAGTCAGCCTTTGACATTGCTAACCCACACGTCATTCTGAGAGAACTTGCTAAAATGAATGTAGGAGGATGGCTTCTACGGTGGATAAGAGGCTATCTATCCAACAGGAAGTCATCTGTACTGTTCCAAGGGCATAGGCGTGTAACGAGAGATTTTGAACTTGGCACTCCACAGGGAGGTGTCCTCAGTCGTACTCTGTTCAATGTGTTAATCAATGCACTTTTAAACTTAGTAACTAGAAGGTCCAGCGAACACATCATTAGCTATGTGGATGATATACTGATCCACACCAATGGGTATACCAACACCCAAAATGTTCTGAACTCTGTATTGTACACATGTCAGGAACTATGATTAGTCATCTCAGTAGAGAAAACAAAGATCTTGAACCGACACCCACCCAGACGAGGTGGGGCCGTTCGCAAAATGCAGTTGGATGATGGCTCTCTGCTCGACTATGTTACCAGATACAAATACCTTGGTCTTGAGGTTCTACTGTACCGCAATGTTTTAGCCAGACTGGGTCGCCAATGTAGAGAGAGGCTCCGTGCTCTCAAGGCTGTGGCAGGCTGTGGCAGGCAAACACAACTGTACCGTACAGTGTTATATATTTATTTCAGTTTGAACAATTTTTAACATTAAAGGATAAATCCTTTAATTGGTTGAAATTGGTTTTAACATTCGAAATCTAATTTGTTGATGTTAAATAATATAAGGTTCAAATTTATTAAGATACATACTTTAAAAACTATTTCTATTTGATACCAACAGTATCACGTTAAGAGAAGCGTCTCGCCTTGCTAACCCAAGTATAAAATACAGTATATATAGAAACGGTGCAACTGTACTGGTATCTGCAGTACAAATATATGTCCCTATTTAAAGAAAAAATAAACTGCACCAATCACTGCCACTCCTCACACCAATGCAACAATAAGGAGAGTGATAACAGTGCTTCACATTCGACAATGTTAAATTATTTAACAGATGACGAGATAATGAACATTGGAACAAATGTACAGCTCTCTGACCTTCATATAAAATCTGCATGACCCAGGCCTTCATGACCCAGCGTTGTAGCGGGACCTCTCCTGGCCAGTTACAATTGGTGAATTTATTCAAATTATCCAAGTTGATGGTTGTCACTGGGTCACCGTTTCCAACATTAGAGTAACGGGGCAAATTAACATATACGACACCAGGCATAAATTACCATCCAAATCTACTGAAGTTATCTTGTATGCTCTTGCTAACTGCCAGGATACCTGGTTGATACCTGGTTGATGGGGTTCTGGGAGTTCTTCTACTCCCCAAGCCCGGCCCGAGGCCAGGCTTGACTTGTGAGAGTTTGGTCCACCAGGCTGTTGCTTGGAGCGGCCCGCAGGCCCACATACCCACCACAGCCCGGTTGGTCCGGCACTCCTTGGAGGAATAAATCTAGTTTCCTCTTGAAAATGTCTTGGATGATAAGCTTGGATGATAAGCTGATATTCAATGTAATGAATGTCAGCAGACACAGGGACTCAAGTATGAGTGGGGTATATGCTGCGGCGTTTGATGCATCACTTGCAAGTGGTGTAGATCCGGTGAACCTCGTATGATGTGCAGAATATGAGACAACATCTACAAGAGAACTTCAAAGGAAAGTGTCTCATCTCATTCCCTGCAGCTCAGACACTGAGAAGAAAACGAATCATCCGGTCATGCTCGATGGAAGTGTACTGCATTTGCAGAAAGCCAAATGATTTGAAGCTGATGGTATGCTGTGACCGTTGCAATATTTGGCACCATGGATTATGTGTAGGTGTTACAGAATGTAATGATGATTCGTGGATTTGTTTCTTGTGCGCTAGCAAGTTGTGAATTATAATTTAAAATAATTAATACATTATTATTATTATTATTATTATTATTATTATTATTATTATTATTATTATTATAACTTTACCAAATGCTTTGCTGAATCAAATAATGTTATTACTTTCAATGTGTTACAATAGCATAATTAAGTGCTGCAAGTGTCAGGTCTTTTATATAGTCGGTATTTGTTATATTCTGTACTCTTTTTATGTTATTTAAATTTCAAATAGAAATAATTTTTAAAGTATGTATCTTAATAAATTTGAAACTTATATTATTTAACATCAACAAATTAGATTTCGAATATTAAAACCAATTTCAACCAATTAAAGGATTTATCCTTTAATGTTAAAAATTGTTCAAACTGAAATAAATATATAACACTGTACGGTACAGTTGTGTTTAATTATGTTTTGTGATTCCTTTGGAAAAGGTATTTGTGCACCAAGTACTACTAGGTCATTATGAGATATGCTGAATGTTGTCAATATACCATCTGAATACGCCTCACTTTGCGTTAATCATTGGACGTCCTAATGATTAAGGTCCCCAAAAGGACTTAATCAGACCTCAGTGGACATTTTTACTCTCACTCTCTCTCTCTCTCTCAGAGCATCCCCTTGTGTGATGTATGTGGGTGCTGAAGTTCAGTCTCTTCTCTATGTATAGGTGAAGGAACTTTCCATAATTGTTATTGCTAATGTTTACTTGTAATACTGGGTATACATCCGGTGTTCTTACCCTCGACCACGGCGAGGGTAAGCCGCGGCCGTATGGTCTGAAACCCACAAATATTTACAATGGGGAGGGGGGGGGGGATAACATTTCCTCTTCAAGCACGCGCACACAAATGAACTATGTTACTTAACTGGAAGCACTCGTACAACATAATTTACACGATTTCTCAGGATAATTATACTTCTTACCAGCATATATATACAGTATAGTACCTAGGAGGTTCTCTTCAATGATATCTAAGATAATTAAAAGAACCCAAGCAAACTACTGTGGAAATGTGCAGGACAAACATATCAATTGTGATACTAGCTCTCCACATATGGCATTTTCTTAATTTAGAAACTGTACTTGTGGTCGATCTCGAACCCATGTTGTTGATGTGACGATGTATTATGAATTTTGTGGCTAGCTCCTCAAGATTGTAACTTGCTTAGATAAATAAATTGTGTGTTCAGTCCCTGAACCCATTATGTGATAAATTAACTAAACTAAAAACTACAGTATGGCGACGAAACCTGAACTGCATAATGTAAATAGGGATAAACCAGAAAAAGATATAGGTGAAAAATAACACCAGGTAACTGTAAAACTGCCACCCAGTTGGGTGGGTGTGGAGCACATGACTGTAAAGCTGCCACCCAGTTGGGTGGGTGTGGAGCACATGACTGTAAAGCTGCCGCCCAGTTGGGTGGGTGTGGAGCACATGACTGTAAAGCTGCCGCCCAGTTGGGTGGGTGTGGAGCACATGACTGTAAAGCTGCCGCCCAGTTGGGTGGGTGTGGAGCACATGACTGTAAAGCTGCCGCCCAGTTGGGTGGGTGTGGAGCACATGACTGTAAAGCTGCCGCCCAGTTGGGTGGGTGTGGAGCACATGACTGTAAAGCTGCCGCCCAGTTGGGTGGGTGTGGAGCACATGACTGTAAAGCTGCCGCCCAGTTGGGTGGGTGTGGAGCACATGAATGTAAAGCTGCCGCCCAGTTGGCTGGGTGTGGAGCACATGACTGTAAAGCTGCCGCCCAGTTGGGTGAGTGTGGAGCACATGACAGTAAAGCTGCCGCCCAGTTGGGTGGGTGTGGAGCACATGACTGTAAAGCTGCCGCCCAGTTGGGTGGGTGTGGAGCACATGACTGTAAAGCTGCCGCCCAGTTGGGTGGGTGTGGAGCAAGACTAGTAACTGTGCGACTCTTCATAGATGTAAAGTGCCTTGTATAGTGACTGTTGTGAGCCTTTTGTTGAATCACTTGTGATACAAAAGATTACTGATGTGTGTATTTGTGTGGGTGATTAAATATGCATGTGTATGTATATATGTATATGTACATGTATGCATAAGTATGTGTACATTAATAATTTTGTAACTAGCGTCAAAAGATTGTTATTTGCTTCGCTGAACGAACTAGAGGGTTCAGTTCCTGAACCGATTATGTGCCTCTGTAAACCTTTACACCACCGCCCACGGGATGGGTATTATGGGGTGCATAATAAAGAAAGAAAATGAATGGACCGAACCCCACAATTCATTTAGCTAAGCAAGTTACAATCTTGATGAGCTAGTTACAAAATTCACTATAAGTCGTCACATCATAAATGGGTTCGAGATCGACCACAAGTAGTGCATTACATAATTTTTCAGTATTGTGCAGCCTGTGATCCCCGCCTGGCTGGATACTGATACCTAGGTAGTTTTCATGTGTCCGGACACAGGCGATAAGGTGGTATTATTTATTTAACTTAAGAGATATATATTTTTAAATGTTGTCACATTAACGGCTACATCTTCCTTTCTTCTGACATATAGATTTTTAAGATTAATTAAAATATATGGAAACTAATTATACAATTTATTGGCTGGTGTGCAGGGCTTCACACTCTCAGAGCTAGCCATCAAGTAACTATCAAAACGCATATATCTTCGTTTTCACTTCAGTTATATTTATGACAAAGGATTTTAAATGTAGCCTATATGTCTACCTTTCTGATGACAAATACTTTCGTTAATTACAATATCTAGATCAAACTAACATTGATTTTCAAAAGGTTGTATATTTTCCATCAATGGAGAGCATCAGCCAAGAAGCCTTCTTTAAAATATGAATATCTTTCCTCACCCAATAAGATCTAATCTCTGAATAAAACGCCAAAAAACGACTTGATTGTAACCTATCCACCGCTGCCCATTTGATGGGGGAGAGGGGGTTATGTGTAGGATAAACATATCAATTGTGACACTAGCCCTCCATATATGTCAGTTGCTTAAATTATAAACTGTACTTGTGGTCGGTCTCGAGCCCATTGTTGATGTGACAATGTGCATTGACTTTTGTAACTAGCTTATCAAGATTATAACTTGCTTGGCTATATGAATTGTGGGGCTCAGTCCCTGAGCCCATTATGTGCCTCTGTAACACTCCACTATCGCCCATAGGATGGGTATGGGGTGCATAATAAATGAACTAAACTAAGCTCTGCCTTTTTGATAACATATACAATTATAAGCTTTATTTGTGAATCTCAATTAATTAAACAAGGCGATGAGTCACAATAACGTGGCTGAAGTATGTTGACCATACCACACACTAGAAGTTGAAGGGACGACGACGTTTCGGTCCGTCCTGGACCATTCACAATCGACTTGAGAATGGTCCAGGACGGACCGAAACGTCGTCGTCCCTTCAACTTCTAGTGTGTGGTCTGGTCAACTTAATTAAACAATATATCACAGAGCCTGTAGGGCTCGGTGAGATGAGCGAAGAGACATGGGAGATTTTACATAAGTACAGTACATGGTTGTTTAAGTAGCGAACGCATGTCAACGAATAGCGAATATATATAACAAAACTATTGTCCTATGAAGTCGATTTGAAGTTAGTGATAGACACCAATGTGTAGCCATCAATAATATAACCTCTCCCATTCTACCAATAACTGTTGGAGTGCCACATGGCAGCATCTTGGGGCCTCTTCTATTTCTTATATACATCAATGGTCTGCCTAATGTGTCTAACATTCTGAAACCTATTTTGTTTGTTGATGATGCTACCCTCATCTACTCCAACCCCAACCCACATACACTAAATGATGTTGTTAATAATGAACTAAAAAAAAGTCCACTTATGGATGTCAACCAACAAACTAACACTTAACATAGAAAAGACCTACTACATCCTATTTGGAAGCAAATCTACAAATGCAATTCAGCTTCAGATAGACAAAGTAAACATTAGTAATAAAAATGATGGAAAGTTTCTTGGCCTATTCCTAGACAAGAGACTCAATTTCAGTGCCCACATACAACACATAACTAAGAAAGTCTGTAAAACAGTTGGTATACTCTCCAAAATCAGATATTATGTACCTAACTCTGCTCTCATCTCTCTATATTATGCACTAATCTATCCCTATCTCAACTATGGTATCTGTGCATGGGATTCAACCACTGCAAACCACCTCAAGTCCATCATCACCCAGCAAAAATCTGCTATCAGAATAATATCAAATTCTGCTTTCAGACAACACACAGCCCCCTTGTTTAACTCCCTAAACATGCTAAACATAATCTCACTCCATAAATTCTCTTGTGTCAACTACATTTACAAAACCCTGTTCTTAAATGCAAATCCTGCTCTGAAACTCTTCCTGGACAGATGTAATAGGACCCATTATCACCACACAAGAAATAAATATCTCTTTGATATCCCCAGAGTTAAACTTAATCTGTGTAAACACTCTATGCAAATAAAGGTACCCAGTTTATGGGACTCACTCCCTACTGAATTGAAAAGCTGTCCAACTTTTACATCATTCAAAATCAATACTAAAAGGTATCTAATTTCATCTTCATAGTTTTTCACTTTTTGCCTTAAAATTGCACTGTATCTATTGCTACCCAATCTCCCAACCTTTATGTTCCCAATTTGAACATCTTTACCATTGTGATCATTGATGTCTTCTTATATGTGCTGCCAATCTGCTGTATGGTGTTCATAAATCTTGTTTATCTGTATCTTTTGCTACCCAGTCTCCCAATCTTTATGTACCCAATCTGAACATCTTTACCATTGTGATCATTGCTGTCTTATATGTGCTGTCAATCTGCTGTATGGTGTCTATTAATCTTGTTTAATTACTAATCAAGCTGTCAATGTAATCAATCAGAGCTTTAATATAACAATGTGCTTTAATATACTTACTAAGCTCTCTCATCTCATTTTTCTCTTGCAATGTATCTTTGTCATTTATCAATTCTGATAGAAATTACCTACTTAAAATTATCTGTTAGATTAAGGACCTGCCCGAAACGCTGCGCGTACTAGTGGCTTTACAAGAGTGTAAATACTGTACTCTCCAATGTATTCTGACAAACCCAATGTACCTTCTTGTATATATATATAAATAAATAAATAAAATAAATAAATTTAACTTCCAAACATATATTTTTTAATAAATGTTAAATGTTTTCTGACTACTTATGTTAGATTTTATTAAAAATATGTATTCTACTTGCTAACATTATAATTTAAATTTGTGATAATTTGTGCAGAGAAGTGCGACAACTGGATATGCCAACAAACACTTTCCAAACAACGATATATCTTGGATAAGTCGCTCCACAACATTGACGCTTGGACCGTCGACTTCCTTTGATGCTACTTATTTACTTATTTCATAATGAAATTACATTAGTTTGGAGTAAATATATGTTTTCTCATGTTCTGCATTCAGCACCCACATTATAGTGAGTATATATACCATATTACTTCATTACCTAAATAATGCTAGGAGGGTTTGAGTAGCTTTGGGTCTTTAGTGGACAGAATCCCCAATAGATGGGGCGAGAGTCGCCCCATCTCTCTCGCCCGAGCAAGAGTCGAAACTTAATTTAAAATTGATATATCTTTGTTCTCGAACATGATATATTTCATTTGGTGCAATCATAATAATGTTCATATCTCGGTCTTTCTGGAGGCATATAAGATTTTAGGCTTTATTTACGTATCTTTGTTAATTATACAATATATCGGCAAGTGCGTAGGCGTCTGCACTCCATGCCCGACAAGCTACTGAGCGCTACTATAAAAACATATGTATCTTCACTTGAGCTATAAATATGTCTATTGTAATGTATTGAAAATGAAGCTCTTATTTCTAACTTGCTTAAGACATATAAAACATTTGTGTTTATTAATGAATTTACGTGAAATAAACATTGATATGAGAGAGAGTTGCTCTGTCGTTCAGTCTGTACGGGGTGGGATCTCCGTAATTTTTAAAATACATGTATCTTCATTAGAACTTTAAATATGTCTATGGTAAAGTGTTTAATATGAAGCTTATATGTCTGTCTTTCTTGAGACATATAAAACATATATGTTTATTAACGAATTCACGTAAAATAAACATTGTTCTGCGAGAGAGTTGCTCGGTCGATCGATCTGTCTGTGGTCGGAGCTCGGCTATTATAAAAGTACACGTATCTTCGCTTTAAATTTAAATATACCCATGGTAAGGTATTTAGAATGAAGCTTATATTTCTATCTTTCTTGTGACATATAAAATTCTTACGTTTATTAAGGAATCTGCGTGAAATAGGCATGGTTCTGAGATGAATGCTGCGGTTTTCGAGCTCGACAATGGACGCCAATCACATCCACTGTGTGTTATTGGACCCCATACCCATTCTATGGATGGTTGGAGCCCCATACTCATTCTATGGGTGGTTGGAGCCCCATACCCATCCTGTGGGTTGTAGTGGACGCCATACTCATCCTGTGGGTGGTATTGGACCCCATACCCTTCCTGTGGGTGGATGTGGTCCCCATACTCATCCTGTGGGTGGATGTGACCCTCATACCCATCCTGTGGGTGGTATTGGACCCCTTACCCACCTAACAGGTGGTAGTGGACAATATACCCATCCTAGCTATAGTTGGTATAGTAGACACAATAATATCCTGTTTGCAGTAGTTTACCCCATAGACATTCCAACGTAACATCGTTTTCTGTTAGCGTTCCTACAAAACATCCTTTAAAGATTTGTAAAGCACAAACTATGGTATATAATATTGATTGACGAAGGACTGTTATTCTATGTAATAATTTTTAGTGCTTATTATAATTTACTAAGAACAACTAATATTTCTCAAAACAAAACTACGAGCCTTCAATAGGAAGTAGCTGATCTGTAATATTCTAAGAGCATGGACAATAGTAGGTAAATTTTACAACCCATGTGGGATCTGAAAACTATAATTTTCCTTATAATTGAACCAATCACGACTATTCTGCTATCTAGGTTGACGGATGGATACTGTGAGACGTAAATTGGTACGTGAGGAAGAGTTTGGGCCTTAGAAAAAAAGTAACTGGGAATATGTCACATATTTACTAATTCATATTCAACATATTGACTTTAAGCATTAAGTCATATATGTGCTGTCTTGTGTGAGAACGGGTTGCACACACACACACACACACACACACACACACACACACACACACACATCAGGAAGCAGCTCCGTGAGAGCTGACTAACTCCCAGGTACCTATTTACTGCTAGTTAACAGGGGCATTCAACGGTGAAAGAAACTTATGTGTGTGTGTGAGTGTGTGTGTATGTGACTGGGTGTGTGTGTGTGTGTGTGTGTGTGTGTGTGTGTGTGTTTACTATTTGTTCTTGCAGAATCGAGCTATTAGCTCTTGGACCCCGCCTTTCTAACCAATCTATTTTTTCCTCTATTACATTTTCTACATACATTTTATATTTGTCTCTAAAACACACACACACACACACACACACACACACACACACACACACACACACACACACACACACACATCCCCAGGAAGCAGCCCTTAGCAGCTGTCTAACTCCCAGGTACCTATTTACTTCTAGGTGAACAGAAGCATCAAGGGTGAGAGAAATTGCCCATTTGTTTCTGCCTCGGCCCGAAATCGAAGTTTGGGCCATTAGGACTACGACTCACGGGCATTATCCACTCAGCTGCGATGCCCTGTGTGTGTGAGTGTGTGTACCTGGTTGTAATATAATTAGAGGGGTCATATTCCAGGGAGAGTACAGCCAGGCTTAACATGAGCTATGGGATGGGTAAAGCTCTCAGCCCAACCCGTAATCTTAAAAATAACGTCGCTTTTCGCTCGTATGCGCGCTATGGCCAATAGTGGACGTAATTTGAAATGAAATAGACTCACAAAAGTGACGTACTGTCCCGTTTTCTGTTTGAGTCCTCTGGCCTACTCGGAAAGGTTAGGAGAGGAAACTTTCAATTAACATTTTTCATAAAAATTGGGAACGTTACGAGAATTTCCTGCCCACTTAACCTACCAGAGGACCCTTATCATACTGTTTTGAAAAAAAAATCCCAAATTTATTTTCATTTTTTTTTCATTTTCAAATTACGTCCACTTTCGGCCATACGGGCAAACGGCCAAAAGCGACGTTATTTTTTAAGAGAACAGGTTGACAGCCAGCAGCCATTAGCCCCTGTACCCACCTGGGTACACAGATTAACATAAACAAATAACTAAACTATTCACCGTCTTGTGTGTTAATTGTTCCTGTGTCAGTTGTACTGGTCTTGTCCCCCCTTGACCTGCTGACCTATTATTGCCTGTGTCAGGTGGCCCCCTCCTCCAGGCCCTGGATATTAGTACTTGGGTGTGACGGGTGTACTCTATACCCATGTACTCTACACCCGTGTACAATGCACCCGTATACTCTACACCCGTGTACTCTACACATATGTACTCTACACCCTTGTACTCTACACCCTTGTACTCTACACCCTTAATTGAACTCTACACCCTTGTACTTTACACCCTTATACTCTACACCCATGTACTCTACACCCTTATTTGTACTCTACACCCTTATACTCTACACCCATGTACTCTACACCCTTATACTCTACACCCATGTACTCTACACTCTTATACTCTACACCCTTAATTGTACCCTACACCCGTGTACTCTACACCCTTATACTCTACACCCATGTACTCTACACCAGTTTACTCTACACCCTTATACCCTGCACCCATGTACTCTACACCAGTGTACTCTACACCCTTATACTCTACACCCATGTACTCTACACCAGTGTACTCTACACCCTTATACCCTGCACCCATGTACTCTACACCAGTGTACTCTACACCCTTATACTCTACACCCATGTACTCTACACCAGTGTACTCTACACCCTTATACCCTGCACCCGTGTACTGACTGATATTTCGCAACATGATAATTTACACGCCGATTTTCAATTGCCGTACGAGTGATGGTATCCCTGGCAGATCGAGTGAATTAAAAAATTCTGTTGGATTACTAACTGTTTCATCTGCTTCCTCTACAGTGTCGATGGACTTGTATCAAGGAATTACAGGTAATGTTTGCCTGAAATCTCCTGCAAACAATATTAATGCATTCCCAAATGTTGTGATGTTTCCATGCAAATCTTGCAATGATCGATCAAGAGCCTCGAGCGATTTTTTGTGGGCCATTGTGCATTCATCCCAAAGAATAAGTTTACATTTCTGCAATACTTTTCCCATGCCGGATGCTTTGGAAATATTGCACGTGGGAGTTTCAATGGATTGCATGTTCAATGGCAATTTCAAAGCCGAAGTAGCAGTTCTTCCACCTGGTAACAATGTCGCAGCATTTCTGGACAATGCAAGAGCTATTGTTATGCCATTTTGGGATCGAAATGCTGCCAGAATCTACTGGCATTCCATGTGTAATACGTAGACACTTCCGAATACAGCAATGTTTTCGCAAACTCGTCATTTTGGCATAACGTGAACAAAGCAGTTAATGTTGGAGCCCGTGGATTCATAGCTGTTTTTGCACATTTGCAGCTGTGAAATAAACGTGTTGTCCATTTTCTTATTTTCAAAACAGAAACAAAATATACTAACGAAAAATTTCAATTAAAACGCAGATCAATCGTTCACAGCTCAATTTCACTACCAATTGCACTGAAAAATAAGAAGAACAATTAAAAAACTAAATGAAAAACAATGAAAAAAGAAACAAATAAGCTACACCCACAAAATGAACAGTATAGGAGAAAACACAGCTCAATTCCAACACAACGTCACAGAAAATAATTAAATAAAAATGAAAATAAATAAAAATCTATGATAATTCAATTTATCAATGCAATCGGAAACATTGAAATGGAATCGTAATATATTTTGTATATCGTGTCCTGCTCTTATGTGCAACAGGTGGCGCTGTTTAAAAAAATAAAAACATATTTTTTAACTGTCACAGGGGTGGCATCTAAATAGTAGGTATATAAAAACACGTCCTGTATTAGAATGGAACGTTGTTTCTAAATTTCAAAGCAATCGGAGAAGAACTTTCGGAGATTACAGCGTGTGTTGCTCTGATGTCCTACACATGGCGCTGTTTAAAAAAAAATGTTTTTTTCCTGTCACAGGTGAGGCATGTATACAGTAGGTATATAAAAACACTCGCCTATTCAAGTGCAATGTTGTGTCAAAATTTCAAAGCAATCGGTAAAGAAGTTTCGAAGATTTCCCTCACATGAAAAACACCCGAAAAACACAGTTTTCAAAAAAAGCCTGTTTTTTCCCGTAACAGATGCCACATCTATATAGTATGCATATAAAAACCCGCTGGGATGCGAAGGGAACGTTGCGTGAAAATTTGAAGGCAATCAGTGAAGAAGTTTAAGAGATTAGCGATTTTGAACAAACAAACATTTCCATTTTTATTTATATAGATTGAATATGAGAGAATGGGGGTAAGATCAATTATTCTAATACGAATCTTCTCTACTTCGTCGCATGTTTTCGTTGATCCAGTCAACATTTTCAAGGGCTGATTACAAGTGAACAAAATTTGGTTGTTGTTTTGGATTCAGCAACTCAGAAAAAAAGTTGTCAGTAGCCCGGGCTATGGTGAGGCCGTAGTGGACTTACCTGGCACAGGAGGGGGGGGGGGCTATAACTGATCTTTCAAGGCTGTTGTTGTTGTTGTTTTAGATTTAGCTACTCAGAACGAAATGCCCATGTAACACGGGCATTAATGAGCTTGTAATGCTAAAGTAATGATTGATGAAGGTTAAGCCACCCTAGAGGTGGCACGGGCATGAATAGCCTATAACACAGGAGTAATGCAATAGTGGCGAATGTATACCTGAGAGTAAGGTGGGAGTCAGGTGGGTGAGGACCCCCACTGCAGCTCACCAATCTCCCATGTGGCAACAATGGCTGCGGCGGCATGTTGCAAGGTCCGTCTTGGTCTCCTTGATGACAATTAGGGTGTTGATACGTGGCTGGGCTTGTTTGATGTTCAGTGCCTCGCCCATGACCTTATATTGTGGCTGTTGTTCTCTATTATTTCAGTGTTGCTTGTCAGGATATCTCTGGGGATGATCCGAGTTTAACTGTGTTCGTAAATATTGCTGTTATTCGAAGCTTCTGAAATGGTTCATATGGACGCTGTGTACGAAACCCCTTAATAAATGAGGAGTTATAAGAGGTAAGTCATAATTAATATTAGAGAATAGTTCATGCGATTAAATCTTACTTTATAGTATTAGTAATATTATAGCAATATTATAAATATTACTTTAGTTAACAATTTCCACATCTATACACACTGTCCCTGTATGTTTCAATACGAGAAGCGCTTCCAAGGATATCAGTCTTCATGCACAAAGCATTATTTAAAATCCGATTTATAAAAAATTGACCACAATACGTGGGCTCGTTGTATAAAGTAAATCACTATTATTATCCTGGAAAGGTGGCAGCGCCTTTAAGGGCATTAATAGATCAACAAGATTATCAAGCCATGAACCGCTTGGGGCCATATATATATATTGCCTACATTTGTGGAGGCAATTCCCGTTCTTGCCTGGAAACAAACACTTGATCTGGGCGACACAAAAAACTTTATATTGTAGCTTTTTTTGTCATTTTCTGGAACTGTACCAAGACATACTTTTGAGTATACCTACTCAAGTGAGACCTAAAACCTGTAGTTCAAGAAGGCAGGTGAAGCTGCATTTACATATCAACAGTATTGTAAGTGAACCTCGCATCTAAATTATATAACGAAAGATAAGATAAACATATTATAGACTGTTCAATGCCATCCTAGGTGATGATATCTTCGAAATAAAATATGGCATCCATCATTAGAAACCGTGAAATGTTGACTTTATTATTATTATGCTATCCTACCAGTACATTCAAGAACACCCAATAAGCTATCATTGGATGATATCCAACATTATATCATTTAAACTCAAGACACACGACTTGATAATGGTTCAGAACGGACCGAAACATCGTCGTCTCGTCATCTTCTGGTGTGTGGTTTGGTTATCATATATTCAGCCCCGTTATTGTGACTCATCGTCTGAATAAATCATTTATAAACCTAATCATAAATATATTTCATGAATTCCAAACCTTTATTAAAATATCGCCCCATTTACCCAAATGCAGAAAATATATGGCGATTTCCTTTCAGTATTAACGATTATATCTCCAACTTCCAACCAATATTTATTCCATACAAAGTGAGTTATGGCTTTCTTAATGAGTTATCTATTTCCTAATGTGTTATCTATATATAAAAGCCAAATCTGACTTTAGTGTGCATGTTAGGTAAGGGTTCAGTTGAGACTGTGGAGACCTTTGGAAAGGTGAGGTCACACTGATCCATTTGCAGCCAGATAGAACGTGATTGTGTTATGTTATGTTAAAGTTACCTTAAGCTGGACCTGGGCATGGTTATTTCACTGGAGATAAACTACCAATAAATGCGGTTAATGAGAGAGCGTGAAGCAGTTGCAAGAGTAACAGATATTGACACATGTAAGGTTTAAATCAAAGGAAATAACAATAGGTTTACCGGCAAACAGTCAATGTTGATATTGCAAAATCTTAGTGCAAGAGGGATCTGGGTGTAGGGAACTTCTAGTTGATACTCATGTGCAAGAGTTTGTAATTCAGTCCTCTTGGCACGACTTAAAGTCCCTATTTCACCTGCTGGATTTGTACGGAAAGCTTGGAGACGAAACATGGTGAAATTAGCAAATAAAGGTACACGAATATTCAATAGTGAATGTCAGAAACAGGACAACGTGGCAACTGGTACCTATCCTGTGAGATCTTTAACAATTAAAGTTAAGAAAAAGATGTTAAATGATTAAATTAAATCAAAGGCGCAGGAAATCTTGTACCCGGTACTCATGTAAGAGGATAAGGGCAAGAAAATCCTACTAACAAATGAAACAGAGTTTCGAAAACAAATGAAACAGTAAATTGTCTCAAAAGTAAAATTGGTAGTCCAAGGATGTAGGCATACCTTGCCACGTCTCTATAGGACATAAAGCAAGTTTTTCCTACTGAATTTAATATGATACTTACAGAATTAGCGAACTTTTGTGCTCTGAAAAAATAAGCTAATTCCCTACCGTTGTATGTATCATCATCTCTGACTGACGTGTAGGGGTGCGAGGTGTCAACTGGTGACGAGAACTGCTGCTGAGGTCCCAATTCAGCAACTAAAGTTCGAGCTAGAGGAACTATGGCCCTCTTTGTCCTCCTACAGTCAGATTGCAGAAGATTGGGTACTCTTGACCCGGGGCAGACCACAGTACCAGGGTACCAATATGATGATCTGTCAGAATGAGAAATATTCAAGGGACATAGATGGTAAACACGAGTAATAACACGGAGGGAGAGATGACCAATTAAGAGTATGACTGCGGCCTACAGTCACCACGTAATCCAAAGTTGTCTCACCTTCACTATATGTTACTCTCGTAATGCACAATACACCGCACCTTATAAAAAATGAAATTGAATATGAAAAATAGTAAAGCTACGTTAACAAAGTTAAATACGCTTACCATAAATTACCACTTGGCACCAGTACCCGAGTGAAGCTCCTAGGACAGGCCCCAATATAACTTGTGACGGTAACGCGTTGGTGTTCGGCTGTTTAAGGCTAGGGGTATGGCCTCGTCACATAGTTATAAAAAAAAATAGAAAAAACTGGAACTTCGTCTGTGGTAAGGTAAGGAGAAGACACACAAAACACAAGTAAACTTTAACAATGAAATTTTAATTACGTTAAATAAATCAAAACATGAATAAAATGCACAAACAAATTCTTATAATAAAATCAATCAATCAAAATAATGAGAATACTTAAATGACACAATGAAAAGTTACGTTAAGGCAAAATAACAAGAAGTGCAACACAGAAATAATTGGGAAGGTGCTGGAATATTGGCTTTAAGCCATCACCTCTCTCAGTACACGCTAACGTCTAGCTGGGAGGAGTGATAACCACGAAAGCACTGAACATTCTGAGGTCTGAGGTCGTGGCGACCCCAGACATCAAGTAGTATGGGGGGGCGAGGGCAGGTGCAGCCAGACCGGCGACCAATCAGCGGGGCCGGTAGCGATCAACAAGTAGTTTGGCGGTTTGAGTCCGAACAGGTGTGTGGCTGCAACGTTTTGCGCTCTGGCAAACCTTGCTGGTGTTGTTGTCGTTGTTGGACATTTCTTCCATAGTAGTTTTATATAATTTCTACGACGTAATTACGGAGGGAAGAGCAGGCTCAATCTCTTGAAGGAGATTATCGTCACAATATATATATATATATATATATATATATATATATATATATATATATATATATATATATATATATATATATATATATGCACAACTTCCCTGAACATGGAAGAGAAGTATATACATATATATATATATATATATATATATATATATATATATATATATATATATATATATATATATATATATTATTAAATATGACCGAAAAAGTAAGATTAATAATTCTAACACGAATTTTCTCAATATTTCTTATGTTTCTTTTCACTGTTGATGGTAATTGAAAAATCAGTTCTCCAAAATTCATTTTTATTTTTAGTCTGATGCGACACTTGGACGCGTTTCATAATAAATTATTACATTTTCAAAGACTTTAGTTTATACACACGCAACTATAACCTGCAAACACTAAACAGATTTCTTACTATGCTATAATTCAAACGGCTTTTCATTTTATATACCTGCATTTGGGTGAGGTGATATGTTACAACAGTTTTGGATGAGGTGAAAACAAACTTTCAACACAAGACAGAACACGAAACAATGGGAATAATATTGGGTAAGTTAAAGGGAAGAATGGAAGTAACTGCAAAGTGCTTATTGGCCCGTTTTTCTTGATGCTTCTATATTGGTGCGGAGTCTTGAAGTGGGTAGAATATAATTGTGCATTAATTGGCTATTGATTGCTGGTGTTGACTTCTTGATGTGTAGTGCCTTGCAGATATCAAGCCGCCTGCTATCGCTGTATCTACCGATGATTTCCGTGTTTTTTGTTAAGACTTCTCTAGTAATGGTCAGGTTGTGGGAAGAGATTATATGTATCATATAATCATATGATTTGTTCATATATATGATTATATATATTATATGTATATGAGATTATAAAATTTTCTAATATCTCTGTGGCTCATTTGGGAACTCAGTTTCCACCTGTGTCCCCTAGTGCGTGTGCCCCTTGTGTTGAATAGCCTGTCTTTTTCTACCCTGTAAATTCCTTTGAGAATCTTGTACGTGGTGATCATATCCCCCTAACTCTTCTGTCTTCTAGCGAAGACAGAAGTGTGTATGTGTGTAC
Organism: Procambarus clarkii; assembly: GCF_040958095.1. Lineage (NCBI taxonomy): Eukaryota > Metazoa > Arthropoda > Malacostraca > Decapoda > Cambaridae > Procambarus > Procambarus clarkii. Next base: position 49,358,001 of record NC_091153.1, on the reverse strand, counting down.
TCACCTAATTGTACTCACCTAATTGTGCTTGCGGGGGTTGAGCTTTGGCTCTTTGGTCCCGCCTCTCAACTGTTAATCAACTGGTGTACAGGTTCCAGAGGCTATTGGGCTCTATCATATCTACACTTGAAACTGTGTATGGAGCCAGCCTCTACCACATCACTTCCTAATGCATTCCATTTTTCAACCACTCTAACACTAAAAAAATTCTTTCTAATATCTCTGTGGCTCATTTGGGCACTCAGTTTCCACCTGTGTCCCCTAGTGCATGTGCCCCTTGTGTTAAATACCCTGTCTTTATCTACCCTGTCGATTCCCTTGAGAATCTTGAATGTGGTGATCATGTCCCCCGTAACTCTTCTATCTTCCAACGAAGTGAGGTTTAATTCCCGTAGTCTCTCCTCGTAGCTCATACCTCTCAGTGTGTGTGTGTGTGTGTGTGTGTGTGTGTGTGTTTGTACGTAAGTGTATTTAATATAAAATATAAAAAGTAAGTATATTTACCACGATATACATTTACTTAATATTACGAATATATTGAATTTTCACGCAATTATGTGGTGGCAATACATGGATAGTGAATTAAATTGCTTCACACCCTTAGTATTTTATAGAAAAATTTGTTCAATTGAAGGAAGAGTTATTCTATAATTATTTAGAAAATACCTGGAAAGGTTATGGGTAAATGCTTTCATCCGGATGTGTCTTTATAATTTGTTTTGTGAAGCTCTCGGTAATCTGCAATTTATATCCGGGTACGGTGTTGAAACCGACTAACCAATGTACAGGAATAATTTTGGTTTCATGCGAGAATGAGCTGACAGGTTGCCGACCTGTGAACCAATACAATGTTGCTATATATGGAAAAAAATACATAACGGATTATGCCGTGAGCTTGGCATATTCTCCTGCAACGTGCAAATAAAGGGTCCGGTTAACTAATTTCCGAAAGCCGTTTGTAGATCTAAAGGACCCCCCCTCCCCCTACCCAAGACGAGTAAGTAATTATCAAAAGAAGGCACCAAACCTGGAAGGCTATGTAGAACCACCAAATGTGCGGAATAATCAGTGGGCGCTAAATATCACCAAGGATGCCAATACGAGAATAGGAGCGCATAAGGCGAACGATATCCAAAGAATTCGATTCACCAAGGATTCTATCAAGGGACAATTGACCGCGAGAGACAATTGACGAAGAGGGACGGTCAGAAAGCAAGACACACGCTCGTTCTGGAAGTCAGGACATTCAACAAGAATTTGCACGACTGTAAGAGGAACAATGCAATTTGGACAATAAGGAGCAGGGTGGCGCTCCATTAAGTGACCGTGAGTTAAACGTGTATAGCCAATACGTAACCTAGCCAGAGTCGTTTCCCAACAACGGTTACGGTGGTAGGAGGAAGGGCCACAGGAACACACGACCCTTCAGCGTACACAGTTTGTTACCAATAACTGAAGACCAACAACCCTGCCAACGGGCAAGGATAGAGGAATGAATAACTGGCTAAAAGTTGAAATACGACATACCTTTACGGGAGATGGGACAAGTGTGGATAGCTTCCTTAGGGACAGCATTCGCATGATCATTTAAAGAGACGCCAACATGGCTGGGAACCCAGCAAAACTCTATCGACATAAATTTACTGGAGATAAGAAACAGCCAATGTTGAATCTCAATGACCACCGGGTGGACCGGATTAAAGGACCCCAAAGCCATGAGGGCACTACGAGAGTCAATTACCACCACAAAGGAGGATTGACAACGAGAAAGCAGGAGACGAAGAGCATAGAGAATAGCATAAAGTTCTGCTGTGAAGATGCTAGCCTCTGCAGGGAGGCGAGACACATAAGTACGGTCAGGTAAAAAACAGAGTAGCCCACACTCTCAGCAGACTTAGACCCATCGGTGAGGATGGAAACGGAGAGGGAGTGTGAAGAAAAGTGCTCAAGGAAAAGGCATTTCAGGACCGTAGGAGGGGTAAAAGCTTTAGTGATGCAGGTCAGGGAAGTACAAAATTTGGGAAGGGGGACCCTCCATGGGGACAAGGATGAAACAATACAAGGAGAAACATTGGTAAGACGAACCGAAAGAGAATCTTGTAAGCCAGACAAACGAACAGAAAGAGGAAGGTGATAAGGAGGAACAGGAATCACAGGAGGGATCAAAGTCAAAGCACGACAGAGGCGAGAGTGAGGATGCTGTAAAGACAGCGCAAGATAGCGAATACAGTAGCGATCACGACGGTCCTGAAGAGAGAGGAAGCCAGTGTCAGCATAAAAGCTGAGGGTAGGAGTGGAACGAAAAACACCAGAGCCGAGGCGCAACTCAGTATGGCGCAAAGGAACAAGACGGAGATAGTAGAAGGAGAAGCAGAAGAGTATGAAGGGCAACCATAATCGCGTTTAGACAGGACGAGAGAGGAGTGCAAATTGAGGAGCGTGCACCTTTCCGCACCCCAAGAAGTATGGGACAAAACCTTAAGGAGGTTAAGGGCCTTAGAACATTCAACTCGGAGGTAAGAGATATGGGGCGACCAGGACAAACGAGTGTCAAAAAAATAACCCCAAAAGCTTTGTGGAATCTTTGTACACACGGGGATGACCATAAAGCAACAAAGAGGGGCGAAGAACGACCCGCTTCCGAGTAAAAGTCATAGCACAAGTTATGGTTGTAGAGAACTTGAAGCCATGATTGGTGGCTCAAGATGACACGGCATCAATCGCAAGTTGAAACCGCCGTTGAAGGAGAGGTGAATCATCACCTCGACAGTAAAGAGTAAGATCATCAACATAAAGAGTGGAGAAGATGCCAGAAAAGAGGGAGAAAAGAAGACCATTGAGGGCAACCAGAAAAAGAGTAGTGCTGAGTATAGTACCTTGGGGCCCACCTTCGTACTGCCGAAAAGAGGTAGAGAGAGTGGCACTAAGCCTGAATTAGAATGGAACGACGAGAGAGAAAGCTTTTGAAGGAAGAGAGGGACATTACCACGAAGGCTAAAAGAACGAAGTTGGGACAGAATATGGTATCTCCAAGCCGTGTAATAAGACTTTTCCAGGTCAAAAAGGACAGCAACAACGGTGGTCTTCGTAGCAAAAGCAGTTCGAATATAGACTTCCAAGTTCACCAGAACATCAGTTGTGCTGCATCATTTGCGAAAATCAAATTGAGAAGGAGAGAGGTGGTGATGGTGTTCCAAGAACCACATCAGACGAACATTTACCATACGCTCAAAGAGTTTGCAGACACAACTCGTGAGGGCAATAGAGCAGAAGTCCGCAAGGGAAGTACTGAGAGATCCTGGTTTCCGAATAGGGAGTACAACGATATCGAGCCATTCCTCAGGGATGATGACGACTCCCAGACTTAGTTATACAGACTCGGTATTGACAGAGACATGCACGGAGGGAGATGGCGAAGCACCTCACAATGAACGTCATCCGAGCCCGCTGCCGTAGATCAGCAGAGGGCCAGGGCAGACTGAAGTTGAGAAAGAGAGAAAGGATCGTTATAGGGAAGACGGAGATGAGTGTGGAAATCTAAGGGATGAGATTCAAGAACAGGCTTTCGAAGAAGGAAGGATTGAGGAAGATGAGAACCAGAGCTAACAGTAGAAAAGTGGGAACCCAGTTTGGTCGTGACCTGCACTGGGTCCGCCACAAGATTGCCATGGAGGTGGAGAACCGGCGAGACATTAAAACGAACTGACCGGCAATCTTGCATATTTTCTTCCAGATCTGCGGCAAAGGAGTATCGGACGTAATGGTGAAAACGTAAGATTTCCAACTCTGACGTTTAGCGGTACGGATGATCCTACTGGCCACCGCACTAGCCTCCTGAAACAAAACAAAAGAATCAGCTGTCTGCCGGCGTCAGTGTTTCTTCCAGGCTGCACGCTTACAGCGGACAGCCCGAGCACAGTCCGCATTCCAACAGGGAATGCACTTCCGCGTGCCTCGGGAGGTAGAGCGAGGAATAGAGCGGAGGGCAGCGTCGATGACAGTGTCATGAAAAAGGAGGAGGGCGCGAGGAAGAGGTAGAGAGGAGAGGTCAGAGAGAGAGCACGGAGGGTGAATAAGTTGCAGTCAGTCTTGGCAAACGGCAACCTAAGGAAGGAGAGGGAAGGGTGGAAAAAGAAAAAGGAAACGAGGATGGGGAAATGATCACTATTATGGAGGTCATCAAGAACCTGCCACGTGAAATCTAAGTAAAGGGACGACGAGCAGAGAGAACGATCGAGACAGGAAAGGGTGCGAGTCCGAGAGTCCACATGAGTGGGCCCACCAGAATTCAGAAGAGATAGAGAAGAAGCGAGGACAAACGGTTCGAGAAGGCGGCCTCGGGTGTTTGTCAGAACATCACCCCAGAGGGAATGTCGACAGTTGAAATCACCCAAAAGGAGCACCGGCTCTGGCAAGGAGTCCAGGAGGTGCTTAAGATCAGAAAAGGAAAGCAGGACATTTGGGGGAAGATAAATGAAACAGACTGTATACCATTTACCCACAAAAACACAGGCAGCAGAACAATGGATAGGTGACGAAAGAAGTAGGGGGACGAAAAGAATATCAGAACGAATTAAGAGAGCAATAGAGTTATGGGCCTCAGCAAGAGCTGGAGGGGGTGAGAAAGAAAGGAATAACCACGAAAATGACCAGGACGAGCACCAAGCATTGGTTCCTGGAGACAAACACAAAGTGGTGAAAATTTTGCAATTAGAAGTTGGAGATCGTGGAAGTTGGCATAAAATCCACGAATATTCCACTGAAGAATAGACATTATCAAAGAGAAAGGACAGTAACAGAGAACAATAAAGAAACAAAGGTAAGGATGAACACAGTTTATTAAATAATCTCATGATCAGGGTCAGGATCAGGAGCAGGGTCAGCAAAATGAGGGTTAGGGGGCATAGGTAAACTTAGTAAGCATGGAGGGAAGGGAGCGGGAGGACAGACCAGAGGCAGACTGACGGGTCTGGAGGAGAAGGAGACAACTGAGAGGGGCAGTCAAGGACAGCAGGAGGAGGGGGTTAGAAATCAGGGAGTGCACCTCAGCAAGGGCAGCAACCGAGAGGGAATCGGGTGCGAAAGAAACCTTCATATCTGGGATTGGGGGACCAACCACTGAAATGGGAGGGGACGTAGTGATAGAGTCAGAGGGAGGGGGCGAGGGAGAAAGCGATGCCTTCTTACCTGCTGGAGAGGAAGAAGGAGAGGAGCCAGGCTTACGTTTCTGATTAGAAGAGACAGGCATTCCAGTAACAACCTCGACAGACGGGCGACAGACTCAATGGTCTCAGCAGGAGAAGAGGACAAGGAGCGAACAACAAGAAGATTGCTGGGAGGATGATGGACATCAGCCTGAACAGATAGGCAGCGTGGAGGGTCAAGAGACTGGGGGGAGGGTGGGGAAGAAACAGTGGGGGGAGATGGGAAAGAAGACATAGGAGACATGGTGGACTGGGTAGGAAGGGGGAAACGCCAGATGGAGAACCGGGAGGGAGACCTTTCGGGACAGGACGCAAAGGAATAGGGGAGGAGGTGGAGTGTGTGGTCATGTTTAAGGCCCGGAAACGGTTGTGAGACTGAGGAAGGAGGGAAAGACGAGGAGAGGTAGAATGCAACACGCGAGCGTTGGATACACCCGCGAAAGGGGTGAGAAGATGAACTTGGCATTTCGCTTCAGGAAAAGTCAGACGATCACGGTGTTTCAAGTTGAGGACGGCTTCCTCGAGTTTGTAGTGTATACACGAGCGTGAGAAGGTAGGGTGGGCCTCACCGTAATTGAGGCAGCGAGCCTGGGGAGAAGTGCACTCAGACTTAGAATGATCATCGTCCCCACACATGGGGCATAGATACACATTACTCGTGCACTTGAGGGCACTGTGCCCAAACTTCCAACACTTATTGCAAAGTCTAGGAGAGGGAATGTACTCCTGAATGGACCATCTGGCACCGGCAAGAATAATAGAGGGCAGAAGGGTCCAACTATCAAAAGTGATTTTTACAAGTCGAAGGAGCTAACGGCGGGTCGAGAAAACGTGTGCACCTGGAGGACAGAATGGCCTTGGGCTTCGAGGATATGTTTAATATCCTCATGGCAGTCTTTGAGGTCCCTAACACCAGTTGCAACATGGTGTGGGAGGAGAACAGTACCAACACTGGCATTTAACTGAGCGTTTTTGGAGACCCGAACAAGGGTCTCCCCAATGCAGGACAAAGCGGCTAAGTGAGTAGCTGCATCCTGAGAAAGACAGCGACGACACCCGTACCGTAACTGGTAGGGGTTAAAAGTAACAGAGGCATCTACTGAATCAACAAGGTTTTTATGGAGGGAGAAATCGTCTGAGGAGTAGAATCCAGATGGTGATCAAAGTATTTACCCCATGTAGCGGGACCAAACAAGGCGTTGTAAATATTAGTATGGGAAGGGATCGTGCGAGTGTTGCTGTGGTGGGGACGACGTTGAGAACCGCCAGAGTGAGAGGGAATAAAAGGTGAAGTAGTAACAATGAGAGACGGAGCTGTGCCAGGGGACGAGGTGGTCACCACTGGGGGCTGGGAACTCGACCCTACCTCAGAGGAGGGAGGGGAGCTGAGGGGGAGTAGTCAAGAGGGTCTAAGGAAGAGCAAGGTCGGGATCCAATGCAGCGGGGGCTACAGAGCCTGGTCTTCCAACACAGTTCGAGTCGGGGACTTTGTCTGCCACCCACCCCACGAGCCTGAGAAGGTACACGGGAAACATTATCTGACATAAAAACGAGGAAAGACTTTCATTCACGAATGTGCCGCTCAAACCCACCATGGAACCACAATTAGAGGCAGGACACCCAACAAGAGACATGTTGCCGATCATGTCGGGGCCCTTGAGGAGTGTGTCGTGAGTATACGCCCACAAACGCCACCTTAAGAACTGTCAGTCCGTCGAGATCGGGTTCAGTGACGAAAAGAGGATTGACAATAAAAGGGTCCCCTCGTTCGAGACGTTGGGTACTACAGCTCTACGGGTGCAAGAGTATGCCTCCCCAAACACCCGAGCGTCAAAATAAAAGAAGGCCAAAAGAAGAATCAAAACAGACAAAAGGTCGGCAGGGAATGACAATGAGAAAGGAGAAGAGGGGGGAGAAAAAAGAAACAGAAGGAAAAGGAAAAGTTGTCCAGCACAATTAGAGAGGACAGCAGCAGGAGCACAAGGCTACAAAAGGACAGAGGACCGTCCCAAATAACATCACACTCCCGCAGCCGCCCACCAAGCCCCCTCACGGCAGCAAGGAGCTGGACAGGGAGGGGGCGCCCCAAGTTGAGTAATGAAATAGGACGCGGATTCACCGTGGATTTAACTGCGGGGAAACATCACGCGGGAACACAAGGGCTCGGATATGATGGGTATGTGATGATAGGTAAGCATGAGGATACTTATACACACACCATTATTTTATCTTGAGATTATTTCGGGGCTTAACGACCCTGCGGCCCGGTCCTTGACCAGGCTTCCTTTGTGTTACAAGTTCAAGTTCAAGTATGTTTATTGAGATAAGCAATAAATACATCTCAAAGGGATAGAGTAGCTTAGGCTATTTCTACCCCCCCTTTGTGCTACACACCCCCAGGAAGCAGCCCGAAGCAGCTGTCTAACTACCAGGCTCTGCCCATTTGTTTTCGCCTCCACCGGGGATCGACCCCGGAACCTCAGGACTGCGAATCCGAAGCGCTATGCACTCAGCTGTCAGGCACTATGTACCATTCCGACCAAGTCAGCACCCAGCAAGACAGCCACCCGATACCACCCAGCTAACCACCTACTGAATACACATTAGTATGTGAACAAATCCAAAAGGGCCGTGACGAGGATTCGAACCTACGTCCGAGAACATCCCTGACGCCGCCTTTATCGACTGAGCTACGACATGGTAAAAAGAATTGAAACCAGAAGTTCTACTGAACTTATTTGGATCCTGCAGTCACATTAGTATGTACTGTAGGTGCTGCCCTGACCGGCACTTGAGTGGTACCAGTCTGGCTCGACCGGGCCAAGCCTGGCTCGACCGGGCCAAGCCGCGGTCGAGCCCACATCCTGCTGATATTATTGGACATGCATGACACACAGCCCACCTGCACCCCGAGCAGATGACACCGTCCCTCACCACCCCCAGGAACACCGGGTGTCAGCACCTCTCCACAATTCCCAGAGTACATGGTCTCAGGTACATATGTGCGTACTCACATGTGCTCGCGAATGTGCACCTCACTTGAACCACCTGAGTTGAGTTGTATTAATTAAGCAAAATTATTAGAGCATACGTAACCTCCTATACAAAACTTAAATTCCTAGAGTATACATAACTTCCTAGATTCCCAGAGTATACATAACTTCCTAAATTCCCAGAGTATACATAACTTCATAAATTCCCAGCATATACAAAACTTCCTAAATTATCAGAGTATACATAACCTAAATTCCCAGAGTATATATAAATGACCCACGTACAGGAGACAGTTACATGTATTAACGCATAATACATAGTAGACTGCGTTCTCTGAACACTTTTCCCCCCTTGTGAGAATACCAACAACCGTATAAAGTGCCAGGACCCATACACAAAGCTGTTTACCAGTTGATTGATAGTTGAGAGGCGGGACCAAAGAGCCAAAGTTCAACCCCCACAAGCACAACTAGGCGAGTACAACTAGGTAAGTAAAGGCAGATCAATAAGGCAGATTAATAAGGAAGATCAATAAGGCAGATCAATAAAGCAGATCAATAAGGAAGATCAATAAGGCAGATCAATAAGGAAGATCAATAGGACAGATTAATAAGGCAGATCAATAAGGCAGGTCAATAAGGAAGATCAATAAAAAAGATCAATAAGGCAGATCAATAAGGCAGATCAACAAGGAAGAACAATAAAGCAGATCAATAAGGAAGATCAATAAGGCAGATCAATGAGGAAGATCAATAAGGCAGGTCAATAAGGCAGATTAATAAAGCAGATCAATTAGGCAGATCAATAAGAAGATTAGTAAGACAAATCAATAAGGTAGATCAGTAAGGCAAGTCAATAAGACAGGTCAGTAAGGAAGATCAATATGGCAGATTAATAAGGCAGATCAATAAAGCAGATCAATGAGGCAGATCAATAAGACAGATCAATACGGAATCCATCAATACAATGGAAACCTGGAGAAGGTGACCTACTAATCACACGGGGGAGAAAAAGACAAGGTGGAAAAATGGGCAAAGAACAAGACATTGGGAAGAGATTAAAAAAACAGAAACCATGTAGTAATAAATATGAGAGCAAAAACACAAGCAGATGACACGCAATACCTGCGTCCCGGACAAGCAAAACTGCGTCCAGGACCAGTAAAACTGCGTCCCGGACAAGCAAAACTGCGTCCCGGACAAGCAAAACTGCGTCCCGGACAAGCAAAACTGCGTCCCAGACAAGCAAAACTGCGTCCCGGACAAGCAAAACTGCGTCCCGGACAAGCAAAACTGCGTCCCGGACAAGCAAAACTGCGTCCAGGACAAGCAAAACTGCGTCCAGGGCAAGCAAAACTGCGTCCCGGACAAGCAAAACTGCGTCCCGGACAAGCAAAACTGCGTCCCAGACAAGCAAAACTGCGTCCCGGACAAGCAAAACTGCGTCCCGGACAAGCAAAACTGCGTCCCAGACAAGCAAAACTGCGTCCCGGACAAGCAAAACTGCGTCCCGGACAAGCAAAACTGCGTCCCGGACAAGCAAAACTGCGTCCAGGACAAGCAAAACTGCGTCCAGGGCAAGCAAAACTGCGTCCCGGACAAGCAAAACTGCGTCCAGGGCAAGCAAAACTGCGTCCCGGACAAGCAAAACTGCCTCCCGGACAAGCAAAACTGCGTCCCGGACAAGCAAAACTGCGTCCAGGGCAAGCAAAACTGCGTCCAGGGCAAGCAAAACTGCGTCTCGGACAAGCAAAACTGCCTCCCGGACAAGCAAAACTGCGTCTCGGACAAGCAAAACTGCGTCTCGGACAAGCAAAACTGCGTCTCGGACAAGCAAATCTGAGTACATGAAAAGACACGTCATTTTTCCCCACCATTCGCCACCCAAGGCCACAATTCCCCCTCGCCCTCCCTCCCTACCAGGAGGAAGGTCACGTGTACGTCCGAGGCCAATCACGTCAAAAGGTGACGAATACAACAACAAACACACTGGTGGCAGCCCCGACACCACCGTCTTCTGCTGCTGCTTCCGGATACCTGAATACACGGGGACGGGAGAGGGATGAGAGAGGGAGGGAGGAAGAGAGAGGGAGGGAGGGCTTTGGGAGGGAGGAAGGGAGGGAGGAAGAGAGAGGGAGGGAGGGCTTTGGGAGGGAGGAAGGGAGGGAGGAAGGGAGGGAGAGAGGAGGAGGAGGGAGAGAGAAAGAGAAGTTCAGAACAAAGGATGTGCTACTTATCTGGAAAAAAGGAGGGAGGGAGAGAAAAGCCGAGGGGTTATGGGAGTGAGAAAGGAGGGGAGGAAAGGAAGGAGAGATGAGAGTGAGAGAAGGAGAAAATAGGAAAGACCCAGATAGGAATTTAAAAAAGAGGTAAATAGAGCAAGAGAGAGAGAGAGAGATAAAGCAAGAGCCAAAGTACAAGAAGAGAACAACAAGAGCTTCCCACGCCCCAAGACAACGTCCCCAAGATGTTCATTGTACTCCTGCAAGTACAACAACCCTCGACCTGTTAACGAGGTCATCCCTCAATGTATAATACACATTCGAATATGTCTTCCACGGCACTTTCAACCATCAGCAGTAATCTGTCCAAGTCTTGATACATCTTAAAGTATTACCCTGGAAACACAAACCGAAACTGTCTATATTTTCCGCTTGTTACAACTTGTAATAAAGTTGTTACATCTTGGCTTAACGTGTTTATGACGTATTAGAACGTTGTTACAACTTGCTATATTGGTTGTTATAACTGGTTAGGAAGTGTTAAAACTTGTTCGAACGTTGTACCAACGTCGTAGTTTCGGTGTGTGTTTGGCGGGTTATGCCCTTAATGACCACGAGTCGTCCAGAACAGTATACACAATGATCCCTTTAATGAATAGGGATCTTAATCAATGCTTAAGATAGTGATATAGTTACGTCTGTATGCAAATTATACGATTAAAGGAAAAACGGAAACTATCATAATTATTTTGATGAACGACTGATGTCTTCGTGGATTATACGATCTTTTCGATTATGATTTTTTCTTGTACAGCCGTTAGTGTTGGGGGTATATAGTGTATTGTACTTCAGGGGATATACATAGGCAGGAGGGCAGGTTGGACACACAGTGCAGGCTAACAAGGCCGGCAGGCAAGGCACGGGGTACGGCAAGGCAGACAGGCTCAGTAAGGCTCGGGGGCACGGCAAGGCTGACAGGCTCAGCAAGGCAGGGGGCACGACAAAGCAGGCAGGCAGGCAGACAGGCAGGCAGGCAGGCAGGCAGGCAGGCAGGCAGGCAGGCAGGCAGGCAGGCAGGCAGGCAGGCAGGCAGGCAGGCAGACAGACAGACAGAAAGCAGGCAGGTCGACCGAACACAAAAACACAGCAGCAGCACATTAAATTCTTTAATGTACAAACACAAGAGCACACATATTTCCTAAGCGTGTACTAAATAAATTATTAATTTGCGCCTGTACCTCCCCAGTGGTGGGCGACCTTCACTACCCGTCAAGCCGGGGTCGGAGCGCTGTCACGCAGACCTCTCAAGAGCAAGCCATTCACATTAACAACAACAAACAATATTAAATTCTTTGGCCAGAATCTCAAACAATAATATTAAAATATTGTGGAAATATTAGCTAGCAATGGTTGTTATAAAGTCAGTTTAACATGAATAAATTTCACGATTTTATTTAAGCGTAGACAATTTTGCTGAAATGTAATAACGGAATTTGCGTTCCCCATGCAAGAGGACACTGAATACGGTTTAATAATTAATTCACCATACTTTTTTTTTGGCCAAACCACACATCAGACAATGGAGAAACGACAACGTTTCGGTCCGCCGTGGACCATTATCAGGTCGATTACACGACTTGGTAATGATTCTGGACAGACCGAATTGTCATCGTTTCTCCATTGTCTGATGTGTAGTTTGGTCATTATATCTTCAGCCACGGTATTGTGACTCGTCATCTGCACCATATTTGTCTCTTCGAGTAAACTAGTACAGTGTGCGGTGAGTCTAGTCTACCGAGTACTTAATAGTGACTACGTGGAGTGAGCTCTACCTCTTTATGCTCCGCCTACTATCTCTTAGTTCAAGTACGTTTATTGAGACAATAAAATACACCACAAAAGGATTCAGTAGCTTAGGATATTTCTACCCTACTACTCCCTGTTCCCGTTGCGTTAAAATTTCATTATTCTTACGTTCAACATTTTTTGTCGAACCTGTCTTAAAATTGTGAATGTGGTTGGCTTCCACAACTTCTCTTAAGTTCATTCCTCTTATTGACAACTCGTATATAGAGTACGAGCATTTCCTTACATTTTATCGACTCATTTGCGGTCATGGGTACCGGGGTGTGGCTATGTAGAGGTGTTGTCATGGGTACCGGGGTGTGGCTATGTAGAGGTGTAGTCATGGGTACCTGGGTGTGGCTATGTAGAGGTGTTGTCATGGGTACCTGGGTGTGGGTATGGAGAGATGTTGTCATGGGTACCGGGGGTGTGGCTATGTAGAGATGTTGTTATGGGTACCTGGGTGTGGCTATGGAGAGGTGTTGTCATGTGTACCGGGATGTGGCTATGTAGAGGTGTAGTCATGGGTACCTGGGTGTGGCTATGTAGAGGTGTTGTCATGGGTACCTGGGTGTGGGTATGGAGAGATGTTGTCATGGGTACCGGGGGTGTGGCTATGGAGAGGTGTTGTCATGGGTACCGGGGTGTGGCTATGGAGAGGTGTTGTCATGTGTACCGGGGTGTGGCTATGTAGAGGTGTTGTCATGGGTACCAGGGGTGTGGCTATGTAGAGGTGTTGTCATGGGTACCGGGGTGTGGCTATGTAGAGGTGTAGTCATGGGTACCGGGGTGTAGCTATGTAGAGGTATTGTCATGGGTACCGGGGTGAGGCTATGTAGAGGTGTTGTCATAGGTACCGGGGTGTGGCTATGGAGAGGTGTAGTCATGGGTACCGGGGGTGTGGCTATGTAGAGGTGTTGTCATGGGTACCGGGGTGTGGCAATGTAGAGGTGTTGTCATGGGTACCGGGGTGTGGCTATGGAGAGGTATTGTCATGGGTACCGGGGGTGTGGGTATGTAGAGGTGTTGTCATGGGTACCGAGGGTGTGGCTATGTAGAGGTGTTGTCATGGGTACCTGGGTGTGGCTATGGAGAGGTATTGTCATGGGTACCGGGGGTGTGGCTATGTAGAGGTGTTGTCATGGGTACCGGGGTGTGGCTATGTAGAGGTGTTGTCATGGGTACCGAGGGTGTGGCTATGTAGAGGTGTTGTCATGGGTACCGGGGTGTGGCTATGGAGAGGTATTGTCATGGGTACCGGGGGTGTGGCTATGTAGAGGTGTTGTCATGGGTACCGGGGGTGTGGCTATGTAGAGGTGTTGTCATGGGTACCTGGGTGTGGCTATGTAGAGGTGTTGTCATGGGTACCGGGGTGTTGCTATGTAGAGGTGTTGTCATGGGTACCGGGGTGTGGCAATGTAGAGGTGTTGTCATGGGTACCTGGGTGTGGCTATGTAGAGGTGTTGTCATGGGTACCTGGGTGTGGCTATGTAGAGGTGTTGTCATGGGTACCGGGGTGTGGCTATGTAGAGGTGTTGTCATGGGTACCTGGGTGTGGCTATGTAGAGGTGTAGTCATGGGTACCGGGGTGTGGCTATGTAGAGGTGTTGTCATGCGTACCGAGGGTGTGGCTATGTAGAGGTGTTGTCATGGGTACCGGGGTGTGGCTATGGAGAGGTATTGTCATGGGTACTGGGGGTGTGGCTATGTAGAGGTGTTGTCATGGGTACCGGGGTGTGGCTATGGAGAGGTATTGTCATGGGTACTGGGGGTGTGGCTATGTAGAGGTGTTGTCATGGGTACCGGGGGTGTGGCTATGTAGAGGTGTTGTCATGGGTACCGTGGTGTGGGTATGGCAGATGGAGGGGCCAAGGGTACTAGGGTGTGGCAGCGGTATAGTGTGGCAACAGGCGGTACTCACTTTCCCATGACTGATTCCCAACAGCTTTTTGGGAACGTTTTTCTCCCATCAAAACTAAAACGTTTTCCTCAATCCTCTCCATACGATCACGAAACAAATGCAACAAGTAAAAAGCATCATTTAGGCGCCGTTACGGCTGGACAGAAGCCAGGTGGCAATAATGTATAGCTGGAGGAATGACCAATTTAGCCGAGGCGTCGTCGTGGCAGTCTCCAGCCGTGAAGATTGATTCATAATCGATAAGGGGCTCAACCTGACGAGAGTGCTGATGGCCTACACCGCCGCTATTGCCTGGTGCTAGTCTCCTTCTTACTCTAACCTCTCTCCCGCTCTATCTCTCTCACCCTCCTTCCTAATCTCTTTTGCTTCATCCCTGTCTCTGGGCTCTCCATCTGTAAGTCTCTTTTCCCTCCTTCCGGGACCTTTCCTCTGGCGCCTCCATAATGCACTGTCGTAGTCCCCAGCCTCTTATAGTGATTCAGTTTCATGTTAGCACTATCACATGACACTGTCACGGTGCCTCCGTCTTCATCTGTGCCACTATCATGGTGCCTCAGCCTCTGGCACCGTCGAGGACTGCTATTTTCTTCCCCCAAACTGAAACTTTTCATCAGGGAGTTTGGCGAGTTAGTTTCATTTAAAGCTGTTTACACACATTGAAATGCGTCTCGGCTACGTGGTGGTCTTAATCGTTTGGGCCCGTAAAATTGCCGCCTTCTTCAGGAACATAACTTTCCTAGCAAATATTTATTTTGTGTTATATATATATATATATATATATATATATATATATATATATATATATATATATATATATATATATATATATATCTATATATAATATATATATATATATATATATATATATATATATATATATATATATATATATATATATATATATATATATATATATATATATATATATATATATATATAAGCCTATACTTGCATAAACCACAAGTGAAGATTAAATAATCTTTGGACAACACCCACCAGTGGGACTCGAACCCAGAAAGCACAACTACCTTCCAGTAGCAGGCATAACTAGTATGCTTTAACCCACTACACCATCAGACCTTTCAAAAGAAGTAGATAGTTCGAGATATATATATCTCAAACATCTCTACTTCCCGAAGGCACCAGATGAGTGTGGGGTCAGTCTGCATTTTCCATCAAGCCACTGTCAATGTGAGAGAACTCGTGTCCAGCTTATAAGCCTATACTTGCATAAACCACAAGTGAAGATTAAATAATCTTTGGACAACACCCACTTATAAGCAAGTATAGGCTTATAAGCTGGACACGAGTTCTCTCACATTGACAGTGGCTTGATGGAAAATGCAGACTGACCCCACACTCATCTGGTGCCTTCGGGAAGTAGAGATGTTTGAGATATATATATCTCGAACTATCTACTTCTTTTGAAAGGTCTGATGGTGTAGTGGGTTAAAGCATACTAGTTATGCCTGCTACTGGAAGGTAGTTGTGCTTTCTGGGTTCGAGTCCCACTGGTGGGTGTTGTCCAAAGATTATATATATATATATATATATATATATATATATATATTCATACTAACTGTACCCGCAATGCGTTGCTGTGGCCCAGTCTGGTTAAATGGAAAAGAAACAAAAGAGAAAGCGCATGTTTCTAAGATGTTTAATTTCACAATGCTTGTGGGTATATATAAAATTTTGTTGTTCCATTGTCTGTGGAGATATAGAGATTGTCTGGTTTGCTGACTCTAGAACACCCAACATATAATTGTCCTTATGAGAAGCATTCTGCATCTAGATACGAACCGCACAATTCTAAAGATTGGCCCTGAGCTTTGTTGATGATGATTGCAAACGCCAATCGAATTGGAAATTACAATATCTTAAATTCAAATGGCATATCTGTTGGAATAATAGGAATGCGAGGAATGAGGTCATCATCACCCTTAAAAGGTCCTGTCACGATTGTTGCTTCTACGACGTTGCCGATTAATTTTTTTACTGCAAGGTACGTGGCGTTGCATGGCTTTAGCTGATTGATATTTCGCAACATGATAACTGGCACGCAGGTTTTCAATTGCCGTACGTGTGATGGTATCCCTGGCAGATCGAGTAAATTCAAAAATTCTGTTGGGTAACTAACCGCTTCATCTGCTTCCTCAACAGTGTCGACAGACTTCTATCGAGGAATTACAGGTAATGTTTGCCTGAAATCTCCTGCAATCAATATTAATGAGTTCCCAAATGGTTTGATGTTTCCACGCCAATCTTGCAATGATCGATCAAGAGCCTCGAGCGATTTTTTGTGGGCCATTGTGCATTTATCCCAAACAATAAGTTACATTTCTGCAATACTTTTCCCATGCGGGATGCTTTGGAAATGTTTCACGTGGGAGTTTCAATGAATTGCATGTTCAATGCCAATTTCAAAGCCGAAGTAGCAGTTCTTCCACTAGGTAACAATGTCGCAGCTATTCCGGACGATGCAAGAGCTATTGTTATGCCATTTTGGGATCGAAATGCTGTAAGAATCAGTCTAATTAGGAAGGATTTACAGTTCCTCCTGGCGCATCTAAGAAGATTTCTCCAATCCCGTTATTGACAGTTTGAATTATATGATTGCAAATGCCGTTTCGCTCAAGCGATAACTTAGGAATATTTGATTGCACATACGACAACAGATCAATCACTCGTTTTATAATTTTGTTCACGACGCAATTCTACATCGAACGAAGTAGCAGGAGATCGATTCGGTAATGTCATTTCCAATTGATTTAGAACTTTGTTTGCGATTTCTAAGGAAAAATCTTCAATCATTATCAACGCCTCGTTGTAGATTTCTGCTGTGAAATCCATGTTCATATATAAATTTTCCTTCGTATTCGACGGATAATATCTTCAGCCATGTGCGATTTATATTTCTCCCATAACTCTGTTGAAGATGAAGGAGAGCTGGTGGTCAATATGATTGCAAACCATACACGAATTTGATTTGGATGTGACGTGTTGGACGCGTCATTAATGCATACATCCCAGTGTCGGTCATTTTCCAATAAATTCCCAGCTTGACATGCACTACGGAAAGTGGCATGTGTTACGCCGTTGACAAATCTCAATGGCTGGAAAGACGTTGGACGGGGCACATTTACCAACAGCATGCGAAGAAAGACGCATTCATCTTGATTGGGATGCACGGTGGACAGTCTGCCTATCGTAGTTTATTTGAATATGCCAGGTTGTCCGTCGACTCGCTCTCCTCGTTTGCGTCGTTCAAATGATTTTCTACTGGCATTCCATGTGTAATACGTAGGCACTTCTGAATACAGCAGTGTTTTCGCAAACGCGTCATTTTGACATAACGTGAAGAAAGGAGTTAACGTCGTAGCCGGTGGATTCAAAGCTGTTTGTTGTATATTTGCAGCTGTGAAATAAACGTGTTGTCATTTTCTTGTTGTCAAAACAAAACAAAAAATACTAACGAAATATTTCATTTCAAACGCGGATCAATCGACACAGCTCAATTTCACCACCAATTACACTGAAAAATAAGAACAGTTAAAAAAACGAAATCAAAAACAATAAGAAATGAGAAATAAGCTATACCCATGAAATGAACCGTATGGTAAACAACACAGTTGAATTCCAACGCTAAGTCACGGAAAGTAATTAAATCAAAATGAAAATAAATTAAAGTCTATGAAAATTCCATTTATCAATGCAATTGGAAACATTGAAATGGAATCATAACATATTTTGAATATCGGATGTTGTTCTTACATGCAACAGATGGCGCTTTAAAAAAAAACGCATGTTTTTACCTGTCACAGGAGTGGCATCTAAATAGTAGGTATAAAACCATGAACGTATTCGAATGGAACGTTGTGTTAGAATTTCAAAGCAATCGGTGAAGAACTTTAAGAGATTATAGCGTGTGTTGCTCTTACGTCCAACAAATGGCACTGTTTTTTCCTGTCAGAGGTGAAGCATGTATATAGTAGGCAAATAGAAACACTCGCCTATTCCAATGGAATGTTGTCTCAAAATTTCAAAACAATCGGTAAAGAAGTTTTGAAGAGATCCCTCACACCAGAAAAACACAGCTTTAAAAAAAAAACATGTTTTTTTTCCATCACAGACGTGACATCTATATAGTATGTATATATAAACCCGCTCGGATGCGAAGGGAACGTTGTGTAAAAATTTCAAGGCAATCGGTGAAGAACTTTCGGAGATTAGCGATTGTAAACAAACGAACATTTCCATTTTTATTTATATATTATTTAGAATTTCAGTACACAAAAAGGGTTACAATATTGATAACACGCAAGGTAGAAGGCTACTTGTCACAAGTTGTCGAGTTCCTCCAGCTTCTCAGATGGCGAACAGAAAACATTGATGCAGTGTGCATTCCCTCTCTGGATTGACACACTAAGGTGCCTATATATATATATATATATATATATATATATATATATATATATATATATATATATATATATATATATATATATATATATATATATATATATATATATATGCGAACAAGCCTGAATGGTCCCCAGGACAATATGCAACTGAAAACTCACACCCCAGAAGTGACTCGAACCCATACTCCCAGAAGCAACGCAACTGGTATGTACAAGACGCCTTAATCCACTTGACCATCACGACCGGACAAAATGAGGTGATAGCCGAGGCTATTTGAACCACCCCACCGCCGGCACTCGGATAGTAATCTTGGGCATAGCATTTTACCAAATCACCTCATTCTTTGGGGCACACGTGAGGAACACAAATGCGAACAAGCCTGAATGGTCCCCAGGACAATATGCAACTGAAAACTCACACCCCAGAAGTGACTCGAGCCCATACTCCCAGAAGCAACGCAACTGGTATGTACAAGACGCCTTAATCCACTTGACCATCACGACCGGACAAAATGAGGTGATAGCCGAGGCTATTTGAACCACCCCACCGCCGGCACTCGGATAGTAATCTTGGGCATAGCATTTTACCAAATCACCTCATTCTTTGGGGCACACGTGAGGAACACAAATGCGAACAAGCCTGAATGGTCCCCAGGACAATATGCAACTGAAAACTCACACCCCAGAAGTGACTCGAACCCATACTCCCAGAAGCAACGCAACTGGTATGTACAAGACGCCTTAATCCACTTGACCATCACGACCGGACAAAATGAGGTGATAGCCGAGGCTATTTGAACCACCCCACCGCCGGCACTCGGATAGTAATCTTGGGCATAGCATTTTACCAAATCACCTCATTCTTTGGGGCACACGTGACGAACACAAATGCGAACAAGCCTGAATGGTCCCCAGGACAATATGCAACTGAAAACTCACACCCCAGAAGTGACTCGAACCCATACTCCCAGAAGCAACGCAACTGGTATGTACAAGACGCCTTAATCCACTTGACCATCACGACCGGACAAAATGATTAAGGCGTCTTGTACATACCAGTTGCGTTGCTTCTGGGAGTATGGGTTCGAGTCACTTCTGGGGTGTGAGTTTTCAGTTGCATATTGTCCTGGGGACCATTCAGGCTTGTTCGCATTTGTGTTCCTCACGTGTGCCCCAAAGAATGAGGTAATTTGGTAAAATGCTATGCCGAAGATTACTATCCGAGTGCCGGCGGTGGGGTGGTTCAAATAGCCTCGGCTATCACCTCATTTTGTCCGGTCGTGATGGTCAAGTGGATTAAGGCGTCTTGTACATACCAGTTGCGTTGCTTCTGGGAGTATGGGTTCGAGTCACTTCTGGGGTGTGAGTTTTCAGTTGCATATTGTCCTGGGGACCATTCAGGCTTGTTCGCATTTGTGTTCCTCACGTGTGCCCCAAAGAATGAGGTGATTTGGTAAAATGCTATGCCCAAGATTACTATCCGAGTGCCGGCGGTGGGGTGGTTCAAATAGCCTCGGCTATCACCTCATTTTGTCCGGTCGTGATGGTCAAGTGGATTAAGGCGTCTTATACATACCAGTTGCGTTGCTTCTGGGAGTATGGGTTCGAGTCACTTCTGGGGTGTGAGTTTTCAGTTGCATATTGTCCTGGGGACCATTCAGGCTTGTTCGCATTTGTGTTCCTCACGTGTGCCCCAAAGAATGAGGTGATTTGGTAAAATGCTATGCCCAAGATTACTATCCGAGTGCCGGCGGTGGGGTGGTTCAAATAGCCTCGGCTATCACCTCATTTTGTCCGGTCGTGATGGTCAAGTGGATTAAGGCGTCTTGTACATACCAGTTGCGTTGCTTCTGGGAGTATGGGTTCGAGTCACTTCTGGGGTGTGAGTTTTCAGTTGCATATTGTCCTGGGGACCATTCAGGCTTGTTCGCATTTGTGTTCCTCACGTGTGCCCCAAAGAATGAGGTGATTTGGTAAAATGCTATGCCCAAGATTACTATCCGAGTGCCGGCGGTGGGGTGGTTCAAATAGCCTCGGCTATCACCTCATTTTGTCCGGTCGTGATGGTCAAGTGGATTAAGGCGTCTTGTACATACCAGTTGCGTTGCTTCTGGGAGTATGGGTTCGAGTCACTTCTGGGGTGTGAGTTTTCAGTTGCATATTGTCCTGGGGACCATTCAGGTTTGTTCGCATTTGTGTTCCTCACGTGTGCCCCAAAGAATGAGGTGATTTGGTAAAATGCTATGCCCAAGATTACTATCCGAGTGCCGGCGGTGGGGTGGTTCAAATAGCCTCGGCTATCACCTCATTTTGTCCGGTCGTGATGGTCAAGTGGATTAAGGCGTCTTGTACATACCAGTTGCGTTGCTTCTGGGAGTATGGGTTCGAGTCATTTCTGGGGTGTGAGTTTTCAGTTGCATATTGTCCTGGGGACCATTCAGGCTTGTTCGCATTTGTGTTCCTCACGTGTGCCCCAAAGAATGAGGTGATTTGGTAAAATGCTATGCCCAAGATTACTATCCGAGTGCCGGCGGTGGGGTGGTTCAAATAGCCTCGGCTATCACCTCATTTTGTCCGGTCGTGATGGTCAAGTGGATTAAGGCGTCTTGTACATACCAGTTGCGTTGCTTCTGGGAGTATGGGTTCGAGTCACTTCTGGGGTGTGAGTTTTCAGTTATATATATATATATATATATATATATATATATATATATATATATATATATATATATATATATATATATATATATATATATATATATATATATATATATATATATATATATATATATATATATATATATATACAGTGGTACCTCGCATAACGATCGCCCCAAAAGACGAACATTTTGGGTAACGAACGGCCCGATCAGCGTCAAATCGTCCCGTATGACGAACGCTGGTTTGAGTAACGTCAACACCACACAGTGGGGTCGCGCTGCTTCTTGCACATTCCTAGACGCCTCCGACGATGCACATAAATTATGTTGTTCTTGCTTAAAGATGCTAATGATACTGGGATATAAAAGGGTGACTGCTGAGATGTTGAAAAGCATTGACGTTTTTGTAGAAAAAAAGAAATGAAATGTCTTATATACAACAAATGTCAAAAAGGTTCGTTCGGTGTTGGCAGGTAGGATGCTCCATTATAACAATCTTTCTTTGTTTCAAATGTGTTTCATTTGTTTTGTATTTGTCATTTACGTCTCAATAATGGAGAAGCCTACCTTACATACACTGAATAAACCATTATGACATTTTCCTTTCTTCAAATGTGTTCAATATTTATTTTTCATTTGTCTTATGGCAAAAGGTTTGTTCGGTGGTCGGCAGGTAGGCTGCTCCATGTTTCTTACATACAAAAAACGTAAATAATAAAAAAAATGAAGAATTTTGAAAACCAGTACAAATGTCAAAAAGGTTCGTTCGGTGGTCTACAGGTTGGCTGCTCCATGTTTCTGAAATAAAAAAAAATGAAAAATAAAAGAACTGTTGAAACAATTTGAAAAATGGACAAATGCCATAAAGGTTTGTTCAGTGTTTGTCGAGTAGGCTGCTCCATTATTGAGACGTAAGTGACAAATACAAAACAAATGGAACACATTTGAAACAAAGAAAGATTGTCATAATGGAGCAGCCTACCCAACAAACACTGAACGAACCTTTTGTAATAACGAATATGAAAGACAAGGGCTGCTGGCTGGGTTAGTACTGCGTGAGCAACCATTTGTGGCACACGTGCCTCTGGCTCTCAAACACCTGTCCCACACGGTGTTGAAAGACTGCGCTCAATCGGTGCAATTCAGACCCTATTGTTTGAAGAACATAAGGGTCATAACATTGGTGAAGCTAGGCGCAATAAGGGCTTAACACAACGGTCGGATGCCAGTGATACAGCACCTATGAGGATGATACAGCGAGCGTATCCAGGTGTAGCTCTGAGCCCCACCCTTGCCATCTCGAATTTATATAGATGATACATAGATGAATCGTTTTCTGCGTTCAGTGATGATGCATCTGATACAAGTAGCATAGATGAAGTGTTAGCGGCTTCCATGGTGGTGTTCATTGATATTTTCAAGAATACCTGAATCTCTTCCTGACTGATGGACACTCTTTGAGGCTAGCTGAATCTCTTCCTGACTGATGGACACTCTGAGGCTAGCTGAATCTCTTCCTGTGTGGGACCTTACAAAGCGATCTTTTCAAGACTACCTTACAAATTGAGCTTTTCCTATAATCGTTTCAATACTACCTTATGATTTACAAGCTTGCCTACATACCACCTACAAGTACTAAAGCCAAGGGTGCACACGAGTGCATTATTTGCAAGAACACAGAACGATGAAACAGGAAATGAAAATCTATCTGTAGCTGGTGCAAGGAGAGCAAAGTCGCGCCGTGTACCATGGACTACTTCGTTGACTATTACGCACCTCCAAAGTAGAGTGTGTAATACAGTGTGTTACTGTGTAAATAGTATGTGAAACTGTACATATTGTAATTTTAGTGAATTTTTACCATGTAATATTGTGACAATAAACATTTATTGTGGACACATTACTGACACATGTATCACAGTTCCATGGAAAATTATGAACATTCTACTGTATACATATTGTAAAGGTCACAAATATGCATCATATACGATAAAAGAAACAAATAAAACCGCATTGGAAATGCATAGAAAAAATATTTGAAAATATATTTGTGGCAACATGCGGTGCTTGAATGGCCTGCGCGACTGTGTCTGGGAGCTTCACACACGGGCGACCAGGCCCTGATGACGTCACAGAGCACCTTGTCCACGCCCTCACAGCCAAAGTAAGTGGAATTTGGTAATTATTTTTACATAGACATGTTCAGGGAAGGTAATTTATCATTTTGCAAAGAAAAATGATATTCTGGGGAACATTTGATGTCATGCACTCTGGGGGAATTTCACAATAAACACAGTGCATCACACTGGTTACATGGGGGGGACACTCGTTTTGTATGACGTCCGTTTCACATGACGAACATGGAACGGATTAAATTCGTTATGCAAGGTACCACTGTATATATATATATATATATATATATATATATATATATATATATATATATATATATATATATATATATATATATATATATATATATATATATATATATATATATATATATATATATATATATATGTATATATATATGCGGAAAATCCACAGAGAAATATGAAATGAGGTGAACGTTTCGGCTTTGTTAAAGCCTTTGTCAACACCAGACTGACTGACTGTTCAGTCAGTCTGGTGTTGACAAAGGCTTTAACAAAGCCGAAACGTTCACCTCATTTCATATTTCTCTGTGGATTTTCCGCATAAAATGATCAGTGTTTTGTGATCGTCAATTGCATGTATATATATATATATATATATATATATATATATATATATATATATATATATATATATATATATATATATATATATATATATATATATATATTGTTGGGGGTTTCACCTCTCTTCTCTCTAGTCTGGGGTGAGCAAATGCTATGCTCACGGTCACTCACCGTAGCCCTGCGGGTCTTCCCTCGATCCTCACGGCGCCACTGCACGCCAGGAGAGTCTCCCAGTCAATCTTAACGGCCTCTTATTAAGAAAGAGTGAGAACACGACTCGTTCACATCGACTGTCGTGTGCCCTCCCCAACAATAGGGCTCTACGGTTAAACACAAGGTCGCCAACTGGTGTTTTAGGTGGCCAGTAACACCATCAGTGGACTGGTGTATTCAGTAGTAGTCTTGGCAAGGTCACACTCAAAGATCAGGAATCAGGCAGGTACTTATTGTTATCACTCTATGCTTACAGGTATAGTATAGCCACAAAATCAATGGAGGGGATGATAAAAACACAAAGATCGTTTTGTATTTTACTTAAAATGTATGAAAGATGTCACAAAGCCAAACAATAATCAATTAATCAACTGATCCTGACGCGGCCGATAATTCCCACGGATATTATGTGATCATAAGGTGGCAACATCTCCCTTCCGCATCAAGTGTCAAGAACAGCTGACCGCCTGGCTTACGCGCGGAAGCTCTTTGCTTGTTTCCTAGATTCACGCGCGCTGTTTCCTTAAGTTCTCCAATATTACTATGAACTCGCACACACGATATTGGTTACTATAGCACGTATCACTTGGTTACACTGTACTCAGGCTCAAACAGTGTTTTCTACAATCAATGCTATAATGACTCACTGTAATGGCTTTACATTGTTCTTCACTCAGCAATATATTATGAACTATTAACACTGGAGTTTTCAGTACTTTCTCTCGTGGGCGATAACGCAATAATTCACTGTACTCACAAACAACTTATCACTGCATGAACATAGCATATTTAATGGAGACACATCAATATCAATACATGGAAAATAAATGATTTCTGGGCACACAGCCTAACTTTCAGATACTGGCATAATATTATATATAATTTACCACTATATGTTCATATCAAAATCTATAGAAAGATATACACAACACAGTAAATTAATCACTTGTTCCTGGTGCCTGTACACACCAATAATCAACATGAATATTACAAGTACTCTTGATAGTACTGTCTAGCACACTGGTGCTTTACCATGACATGGGTGAGACTTGCTCACGACATATAAAATCCTCAGGCTAGATAATATAGCCGAATAACATAGCTAACTAAAGGGGAATGGGGAGGGAACTAGAAACACCTACTTCACCCTATCCTCCGATGAGAGTCGAGATGTAGCTCCTGGTCCTCGTGTCGGGAACGCCCCCACACTACACGTCGTCGTGTCCTACCAGAGCCTCTCGTCTTCCCACAGTTTAGCGCGTCGTCTCCGTGCCTCCTCACTGCAGGTCCGTCCTCCTTCTTAACTTCTTGAAGGTTGGAGTCGGTCTCCTGGCCGTCGTCTTCTCCCAGCAACGGCTGTCGCCTACGTCTCAGCTACAGTCGTCCGGTTTCCCCAAATAGTCCTCTCTTCCTCAGCTACCCAGTGGCTCTGTCAGCCACTACGCTGTCACGAACTGGTGAATTTCCACAGACGTCAACATACGTCACTGCACGGCTTCACTGCTACTGGCACAGTACCTGACTGGAGCACTTGTTGCTCAAATAACTGTCAATTCCCTCTTCTGGTTCAACACATGAACTAGGGAAGACTTCTCAGAGTACTGGCGGACTTCAGGTGACGCGTAAATCCACGGGAGCGGGATACAACTGTCCAACTGACAGGACCATCCGTCGCACGTCCAACCTCTATGACGTGTCGTGTCTGACTGCTGGCGCCAGCCCGGCTCGCGGGCCGGACCCCCCTTCCTTCGTGACGTCACTTTTGCCACAAGAAGTTTTCATTGACTCCCGGTGCCACATTGCTGTCGGTGACCAATCCGGTGCCACTGACGTCACACGGTTTTGGCGGGAGATCAGGGAGGCCAGCGCCATCTTGGCTCCCTAAAGGGCCTAAACCACAGGCCAAAACATTACTATTTCACAAATTTCTCGGCTCTCCGAGAACACTTCACTCTCTCCCATATATCAAATTGTAGCCTGCAACGTAGAGAACGCCTGGGAAAAGCAGACAGGACTCTTACTGCAGGCGTGGGAGAATAATAAGGGGGGGAACTCCGTCACATACCCCTCCCCTTAAAATAAGAGTCATGTCTGGTTAGTGGATGCGGGATATGGCGTCCGCTACTACGTCGTCCTTCCCCTTGATGTGCTTGACCTCGATCCTTGTCAGACTCTCAGTGCGGGTGAGACTGGTGCCGTCCGCCCTGGACCACTTACTTTCCTCCTCCTGGAGTTCTCGGTCCCTCGGTACACTCAGACCCGTCGTCCGCTGGGTTTCTCGGGTATCCGTTCCGTCCTGCTTGGCGGCTCTTCCTTCCACATTGAAGAAAGGTCTTAGGCGGTCTGCGTGACACACCTGTTTCTTTCGGGGGTCCATCCGGCTTCCCAATCTCGTACGACACTGGACCCAACCGTCGCAGCACTCGGTACGGTCTCTTGAACCGCGACTTGGTCACTCTACCTTTACCTGGCAGCACAACTATTACTTGTGATCCGGCCTGAAAGTCCCTCTGCGCAGCTCTCCTGTCGCACCACTCCGACATCTTACGTTGCGCCTTCTTCAGGAGTTTCCTAGCCAGTTTCTTCGCTCTAGTGAGACGTTCTTTGAACTTTTGGACATATTTATTCACCGTTCTCACGGTCGCTCCTGGTGTCCATCGTTCCTTCATCATGAATAGCATGGCATATGTAATATAGATAAATGGAAAGTAAGCCTTCTCAGGACCCACACGTCCTCCTTCGGCCTTACTAACCAATTCGGGGAACTCCTCCTGCTGTAACTCTCCGAGACGAGCGTGGTTTACCCCTGGAGAACCGGTGAGTGTCACCTGCAACTCACCATTCGGGCTACCTTCGCCCTCCACTCGTTCTCCGGGTCCTACGAAGAGGTGATCTGTTCCCAGGCTGTCAGTCGTCTCCTCAGCCCCATCAGATCCACAACCTCCTGGTTCTTCGCGTTGCCTCGGTGTCACAGTACAAACTGGGATCGCCACCGGTGCGATTCCCTTCTCGTCCCCACAGGCGTTCAACTCTCCGCCTGTCTCCTCGTGTTGTTCTGTGCACGCTTCGCCTTTCACGAGATGTGGGAGGACGTATCCTCCACATGCGTCATTCCCCAAGATGACCTGTGCCTCCATCTTGGGCATTGATGTACAGACTCCCACCACTAGGGTTTGGCAGCTATAATCGGAATTTAAAGTTACCCGGTGTAGGGGCATCCTCACTGGGCCTCCTACAGTGGCCACCCGTGCCACCCCCACACTGGTACTTTCGTAACCCACGGGGAACAGGGTTTCACTTACCAGGGTAAAGTCAGCCCCGGTGTCTCTTAGCATCTTCACTGGGATGGGGTCTGCGACCCCCATCCTTACGGTTCCTTGACACATGAATGGGTGAACTTTCTTCTTCCCATTCAGCACGGGTTCATCCCGCACTCCCTCGGCCCTCTGGTCCTCGAACATCACTAAAGCAACGTGTCCCCGTTGCTTAGGGCGTCTGCATTCCCGCGCGACGTGTCCGATTATTCTGCAGTTGTAGCAGCGGCCCCTCGGCGGAGACCATCCGCCACCGCTCGCCTTAGCACTGCCTCCAGAGACCATCACACCCTGTGTCCTTCTCGCCTCACTTGTCGTTTCCTTCGTTGCAGTAACAACTTCCGAGCTCTCATCTTGGCTCTCCTCTATCGGTTCCACAACATCTTTTGTTCCTCTGTCGTACCATCTCGAGCGGTGGGACCTGGGAGAACTCGCTCCTGTCCTCCATCCATTCGTCCTCCTATAATTCCTACTGCCTCCGGAGTACGCGGGTGATCGATGCTGTCCCTCTCGACTTGGGCGTAGTACTTCCTCTAACATGTCGGCTCGGTCGGCTGCGGCCCTTAGGTTCTTTATGTCCGTCTCCTTTATCCTCAGCCTGATCTCAGGAGAGAGCACGGACATAAACTTTTCCATGGCCACTAGTTCCTTGATCTCTTCGGCCGACCTCGCTTCCTCGGAGTCCAGCCACTTAAGGAGCTTTCTTTCTATGTGCCTCGCCGTCTCCGCATACGATTTTCCTGGTGACCGGGTACATTCTCTAAACCTCTTTCTGTAACACTCTGGCGTGAGCTTAAAGGAACGGAGCACAGCTCGTTTTACCACATCGTAGTTAGTGCATTCCTGGAAGTCGAGCATAGTGAAGGCTTCACGAGCTTCACCTGTGAGCCTCCCTTGGACCAACTCCGCCCACTCCGCCCTCGGCCACCTTTTCATAGCAGCAACTCTCTCAAAGTGATCGAAGAAACTTTCGGCTTCACTAGGCACATAGACCGGCAGGTCTCGTTCCCTCACTCGTCGGTCTTCCTGTGGCGGCGGAGCAGGGGCACCAAGTCCTAGTTCAATTCGCTTCAGCTCTACTTCCTTTTTGGCTTCTATTTCCTGTCGTCTCAACCCAACTTCTTCGCTGCGCTGCTGTGCTTCTCGCTCTTGTTCTTCCCGGCGTAGCTGTATTTCTGCTTCTCGCTTTTCTCTGCGCTGCTGTGCTTCTCGCTCTTCTTCGCGCTGCTGTGCCTCTCGCTCTTCTTTGCGCTGCTGTGCTTCTTCTCTCCTCAGCTGCGCTTCTGCTTCTCGCTCTTCTTGGCGCTGCTGTGCTTCTTCTCTCCTCAGCTGCGCTTCTGCTTCTCGCTCTTCCTTGCGCTGCTGTGCTTCTGCTTCTCGCTCTTCACGCTTCAATTGTATTTCCAGCTGCAACTTCATTATTTCCAGCTTAATGCTGTGCCTGCTGCCGCTGGATCCCCAGCTGCTTCCACCAATACTCAGGTGCTCACCCACACTGGCAGGTGTTTGGGGCCGTTCCTCCCCCAAAGCTTCCTCTCGAGCCTTGAGCTGAGCCATTATTTCTAGTCTTCTTTCACCAACTCTGGCAGATTTCAGCTTTATTCCAAAATGATCCGCTATAGCCTGTAACTGTGCCTTGGTGCACTCTTCCAGCACCTGTACGTCTCTAGAGTCAATAAACCTCGCTACTTTATCATCCTCCATCTTGTGCTACGAGTGTTAACCTGCACCTGATCTCTAACACCACTGCCAAGTACCACCACTGCAACCTTTACTCCGATCGAGATCCTGGCAAGGTCGCCAATGTTGGGGGTTTCACCTCTCTTCTCTCTAGTCTGGGGTGAGCAAATGCTATGCTCACGGTCACTCACCGTAGCCCTGCGGGTCTTCCCTCGATCCTCACGGCGCCACTGCATGCCAGGAGAGTCTCCCAGTCAATCTTAATGGCCTCTTATTAAGAAAGAGTGAGAACACGACTCGTTCACATCGACTGTCGTGTGCCCTCCCCAACAATAGGGCTCTACGGTTAAACACAAGGTCGCCAACTGGTGTTTTAGGTGGCCAGTAACACCATCAGTGGACTGGTGTATTCAGTAGTAGTCTTGGCAAGGTCACACTCAAAGATCAGGAATCAGGCAGGTACTTATTGTTATCACTCTATGCTTACAGGTATAGTATAGCCACAAGATCAATGGAGGGGATGATAAAAACACAAAGATCGTTTTGTATTTTACTTAAAATGTATGAAAGATGTCACAAAGCCAAACAATAATCAATTAATCAACTGATCCTGACGCGGCCGATAATTCCCACGGATATTATGTGATCATAAGGTGGCAACATCTCCCTTCCGCATCAAGTGTCAAGAACAGCTGACCGCCTGGCTTACGCGCGGAAGCTCTTTGCTTGTTTCCTAGATTCACGCGCGCTGTTTCCTTAAGTTCTCCAATATTACTATGAACTCGCACACACGATATTGGTTACTATAGCACGTATCACTTGGTTACACTGTACTCAGGCTCAAACAGTGTTTTCTACAATCAATGCTATAATGACTCACTGTAATGGCTTTACATTGTTCTTCACTCAGCAATATATTATGAACTATTAACACTGGAGTTTTCAGTACTTTCTCTCGTGGGCGATAACGCAATAATTCACTGTACTCACAAACAACTTATCACTGCATGAACATAGCATATTTAATGTAGACACATCCAATATCAATACATGGAAAATAAATGATTTCTGGGCACACAGCCTAACTTTCAGATACTGGCATAATATTATATATAATTTACCACTATATGTTCATATCAAAATCTATAGAAAGATATACACAACACAGTAAATTAATCACTTGTTCCTGGTGCCTGTACACACCAATAATCAACATGAATATTACAAGTACTCTTGATAGTACTGTCTAGCACACTGGTGCTTTACCATGACATGGGTGAGACTTGCTCACGACATATAAAATCCTCAGGCTAGATAATATAGCCGAATAACATAGCTAACTAAAGGGGAATGGGGAGGGAACTAGAAACACCTACTTCACCCTATCCTCCGATGAGAGTCGAGATGTAGCTCCTGGTCCTCGTGTCGGGAACGCCCCCACACTACACGTCGTCGTGTCCTACCAGAGCCTCTCGTCGTCCCACCGTTTAGCGCGTCGTCTCCGTGCCTCCTCACTGCAGGTCCGTCCTCCTTCTTAACTTCTTGAAGGTTGGAGTCGGTCTCCTGGCCGTCGTCTTCTCCCAGCAACGGCTGTCGCCTACGTCTCAGCTACAGTCGTCCGGTTTCCCCAAATAGTCCTCTCTTCCTCAGCTACCCAGTGGCTCTGTCAGCCACTACGCTGTCACGAACTGGTGAATTTCCACAGACGTCAACATACGTCACTGCACGGCTTCACTGCTACTGGCACAGTACCTGACTGGAGCACTTGTTGCTCAAATAACCGTCAATTCCCTCTTCTGGTTCAACACATGAACTAGGGAAGACTTCTCAGAGTACTGGCGGACTTCAGGTGACGCGTAAATCCACGGGAGCGGGATACAACTGTCCAACTGACAGGACCATCCGTCGCACGTCCGACCTCTATGACGTGTCGTGTCTGACTGCTGGCGCCAGCCCGGCTCGCGGGCCGGACCCCCTTCCTTCGTGACGTCACTTTTGCCACAAGAAGTTTTCATTGGCTCCCGGTGCCACAATTAGCAAATAAAACTCCTAACTTATATGGGAACCATCGAAGATAGGGTCTTCAGTAGCAGACAAAAACCAACTGTATACTGCCGTTATGTAGATGACATATTCGTAATAGTAAAAGACTCAGATGAACTAATTGACCTAAAAAGACACCTAGAGAGAGAGTCAGTACTCCGATTTACACATGAAAATAGGGAAAATAACAGTCTGCCATTCTTGGATGTACTAATAACAAAAACAGGAACCTCTTTAAGCACCAACGTATATACCAAGCCCACCAACATAGGATTATGCCTGAACGGTAGAAGTGAGTGCCCCCAAAGATACAAAGCCAGTGTTCTCAATGCTTATATTCGTCGAGCGCTTACCAACTGCTCTGAATGGAGCAACGTGAGTAGAGAGTTTGAAAGAGTAACTCAGGTATTGGTGAACAACGGATATAGCAACGCGGAAATAAACGCTGCTATAAGAAGACACTTGGACCGTTGGTATAATTCAGAACCTAGAACAGAAACCACAACACCCCCAATAAAATTATATTACAAATCAACCATGCACAGTGAACATATAAAAGAGGAAAGATTAATGAAAGAAATAATCCGTAAAGGAGTAAAAAGCACTACTCCTAACCAAAACATAAACCTGATAATATTCTACAAAACCAAGAAGACTTCCGAACTCCTTATCAAAAACAGCCCGAAGCCGACGGAGAACCCTCTACAGCAGTCAAGCGTTGTATACATGTACACTTGCCCCCACGAAGGATGTAACCTTCAATGTAAGTACATAGGTATGACGTCGACCAAGCTGACGAGGCGTTTGACCTGCCATCTTCAATCTGGTGCCCCTAGGAATCACATGAGACAAGCCCATGACATTACTCTAACAAGAGAAATGTTGAACAAGAATACTTGCATAATAGACAAAACCCAAGATTCAAGAAGATTACAAATTCTTGAGGCAATTCACATAAGAATAGAGCGACCTACCATGAACACCCAAATCACGGAACTATTTACTCTACCCACCATGAGAGTAAGGACAAGACAAGAACATATCGATGCCAACACAGAAGACGTCCAACATAACCTGTTATGTTATGCGACCTGTTATGTCCAACATAACATGCCAATTACACTGGATTAATCTTTGTGTTTAGATAGGAGATGCCTCGTATGGGCCAATAAGCCTTCTGCAGCCCCTATGTTTATCCCTTATGTATCCCCCCATGTTTTTCACCTTCATTGTATTATCACCTGACCTAATGCGGGTATAAAATCAACTAGTATTGTAAGATCTGTTCACTTGAGAATGAACCATGGAGGTTCGAAACGTCGTGCAAATTATACAAATAAGTGTAATACACTCTATAGTAAATCACTTCTTTTCTTCACCTTAAAAGTACGAAAATGAGTTTTGGAGAACTCCTATTCCAATTAAGCCCTGATGCTAAGAAAATAGTTAGAGGGATAGAAGCCCTAAACCAGAAAATAATAAATACAGAATATGCGGTCATATTCAATGAAACATGTTTGAAAGAAAACCTGCTGCCAGTATACACCAATATATATATATATATATATATATATATATATATATATATATATATATATATATATATATATATTGTGACGATAATCTCCTTCAAGAGATTGAGCCTGCTCTTCCCTCCACAATTACGTCGTTGAAATTATATAAAACTACTATGGAAGAAATGTCCAACAACGACAACAACACCAGCAAGGTTTGCCAGAGCGCAAAATGTTGCAGCCAGGAACACCTGTTCAGGCTCAAACCGCCAAACTACCTGTTGATCGCTACCGGCTCCGCTGATTGGTCGCCGGTCTGGCTGCAACTGCACTCCACCCCCCATACTACTTGATGTCTGGGGTCGCCACGACCCCAGACCTCAGAATATTTAGTGCTTTCGCAGTTATCACTCCTCCCGGCTAGACGTTAGCGTGTACTGAGAGAGGTGGTAGCTTAAAGCCAATATTCCAGCACCTTCCCTTTATTTTGTGTTGCACTTTTTGTTATTTTATCTTAACGTAACTTTTCATTGTGTCATTTAATTATTCTTATTATTTTGATTGATTGATTTTATTATAAGAATTTGTTTGTCCATTTTTTCATGTTTTGATTTATTTAACGTAATTAAAATTTCATTGTTAAAATTTACTTGTGTTTTGTGTGTCTTCTCCTTACCTTACCACAGACGAAGTTCCAGTTTTTCTATTTTTTTTTTATAACTATGTGACGAGGCCATACCCCTAGCCTTAAACAGCCGAACACCAACGCGTTACCGTCACAAGTTATATGGGGGCCTGTCCTAGGAGCTTCACTCAGGTACTGGTGCCAAGTGGTAATTTATGGTAAGCGTATTTAACTTTGTTAACGTAGCTTTACTATTTTTCATATTCAATTTCATTTTTTATAAGGTGCGGTGTATTGTGCATTACGAGAGTAACATATGGTGAAGGTGAGACAACTTTGGATTACGTGGTGACTGTAGGCCGCAGTCATACTCTTAATTGGTCATCTCTCCCTCCTTGTTATTACTCGTGTTTACCATCTATGTCCCTTGAATATTTCTCATTTTGACAGATCATCCTATTGGTACCCTGGTACTGTGGTCTGCCCCGGGTCAAGAGTACCCAATCTTCTGCAATCTGACTGTAGGAGGACAAAGAGGGCCATAGTTCCTCTAGCTCGAACTTTAGTTGCTGAATTGGGACCTCAGCAGCAGTTCTCGTCACCAGTTGACACCTCGCACCCCTACACGTCAGTCAGAGATGGTGATACATACAACGGTAGGGAATTAGCTTATTTTTTCAGAGCACAAAAGTTCGCTAATTCTGTAAGTATCATATTAAATTCAGTAGGAAAAACTTGCTTTATGTCCTATAGAGACGTGGCAAGGTATGCCTACATCCTTGGACTACCAATTTTACTTTTGAAGCATTTAACTGTTTCATTTGTTTTCGAAACTCTGTTTCATTTGTTAGTAGGATTTTCTTGCCCTTATCCTCTTACATGAGTACCGGGTACAAGATTTCCTGCGCCTTTGATTTAATTTAATCATTTAACATCTTTTACTTAATTTTAATTGTTAAAGATCTCACAGGATAGGTACCAGTTGCCACGTTGTCCTGTTTCTGACATTCACTATTGAATATTCGTGTACCTTTATTTGCTAATTTCACCATGTTTCGTCTCCAAGCTTTCCGTACAAATCCAGCAGGTGAAATAGGGACTTTAAGTCGTGCCAAGAAGACTGAATTACAAACTCTTGCACATGAGTATCAACTAGAAGTTCCCTACCAAGCCAACAAAAATGACCTACACAACCTGTTGCTGGATTACTATTTAGAGCAAGGTAAGATAGACTCTGAAACTCATGAAACTTACTATATTGCAGGAAAAACTGATTTGGCAACGATGAAACTCCAATTGGAACTGGCCAAGATTGAACGTGAGCAGCAAAGGGAAGCCCTCGAACAACAAGAACGAGCAGCTGCCATACGGAGGGAAGAACAAGAACGAGAAATCACCCTCAGAGAACGCGAAGCTGCTTTGAGGAGAGACGAACAAGAACGCGAGGCTGCTTTGAGGAGAGAAGAACACGAACGTGGACTCGCCCTCCAGGAACGTGAGGTTGCACTACTCCAGGAGCGGGAACGAGTACAGCTTGAAACCAAACGACGCGAGTTGGAGATGCAACGCGAACATGACAAGCAACAAGCGACTCTGGCTCTAGAGTGTCGTCAACGCGAAATCGCCTTGGAAACTTCACACTTCACTCAACGCCAGCAAGCTACTGCCAATCTTCCCGTCAGTTTTAATATATCACATGCAAGTAAGTTAATGCCATCCTTTGTAGAAGCAGAAGTTGATGTGTTCTTTACCACCTTTGAAACCCTTGCTAATCAACTCAGTTGGCCTGTCGACCAATGGGCCACACTTCTCAGAGTCCATCTTACAGGTAGAGCTGCAGTCACACTCAGTACTTTGGCGTCTGATAATGACTACCACACTCTGAAACAAGCAGTGTTGGACGCCTACCTACTTTCCACCGAAAGTTATAGAAGGAAATTCCGTGACCACCTGAAGGCAAGTACCACTACCTTCCTTGAGTTTGCTAACACGAAACGGAGGTATTTCATGAAATGGCTGGAAGCAGCACATGTCTCTACTTTTACAGAACTCGTCAACCTGATGCTTGTTGAAGAATTCTTGAGGCGTGTGCCGCCTCCTGTCCGCCTCTACTTAGCAGATAAAGAAGAAACCGACTACCTGAAGTGTGCTAAGTCGGCTGACACTTACAGCCTCATCCACCGGCTGACACCCGAACCATCCTCCAGTAAGAAGTCGTGGTACAGTTACGAGAAGGTGAGCCCCGATCAAGCTGGTTCACAACTGTACTGCAAGTATTGTAGACTCTATGGACATACCATAGACAAGTGTGGTAAGTCTCAATACAAGGGAACCACTGACCAACAAAAACCCAAACCAACTCCTCCTAAGTCCGGTAAGCCTGTGATGAATGTTGGTGTTGATGTTAATGATCTTTCTCTTTTCAGTAACCACCTGTATACTGGAACTGTCTCTGCCAACGGTTCAAATCCGGAGGGACGTTTCAAATTGAAGATCTTGAGGGACACAGCGGCTCTACAATCGATCATCTTGAAGTCGGCTGTGCCCAACATCGTCTACACCGGAGAAACTGTCTTCATCACTGACCTCACTGCTACCACTCCATACCCTCTCGCCAGAGTCCACCTGGATTGTCCCTACGTGAACGGGGAAGTCCAAGTCGCCGTCAGGGAAAAGCCTTTTCCCATGCCTGGAGTGCAACTTCTCCTAGGCAACGACTTGGCAGAAGACCTGCAACCGACCAACCTCATCGTCATGGACAAACCCCAGGTGTGTAACTCTGTGCCAATAAATCCTATTCTAGAGTATGTTCCAGCAGAGGTTCAAGAGAGTGATGAAGTTTCTCCTCCGGTTCTCGTGACCACCCGTGCACAAGCCGCACGTCCACAGCCAGCTGACTCTACTGCTACCGCTGTCCCTCAAGACCCTCAGAAACTACCCCCGCATCTGACCAAGTTGGAGTTCCGTAAGTTGCAGAGGGAAGATCTTACTTTAACACCATTGTTTTTCCAGGCTGAGACTCAACCCGACAGTATTCCTGGGTTCTTCCTAGAGAACGACTTGCTCTACCGCAGATATAGACCCAGTAAACTGAAGGAGGAGGACGATTGGGCCAACATCGAACAACTTGTGATTCCCACCAGCCTGCGGCCCACTATTCTACACCTGGCCCACGGAGCATTCTCCCACTACGGCTTCAACAAGACTTACCATGGGATTCGTCAAGACTACTACTGGCCAGGTATGGTAAATAACGTCAAACAGTACGTAAAACAGTGTCATACATGTCAGATGGCAGGCAAACCGAACGTCTCCATTCCCAGAGCGCCACTGATTCCCATACAGGTGCCTGCGGAACCTTTCCACAGACTCATAATAGACTGTGTTGGTCCTTTACCTCAGACCAGTTCAGGTAACGCCTACATCCTAACCATCCTGTGTCCTACCACCAGATTTCCCATAGCAGTTCCAGTGAAGAACATCACGGCTGCAACGGTTATAAAACATCTATTGAAGATCTTCACTCAATACGGATTTCCCAGGGAGATTCAAAGTGACTGTGGTACCAACTTCACCAGTGATCTCTTCAAAAGGACACTGGAGGAGTTCAACATCAAACAGGTATTGTCCAGCCCCTATCATCCTGCTTCACAGGGTTCTCTTGAACGTAGTCATCAGACCATCAAAGCACTCTTGAAAAAGTTTTGTAGTGAAACCTCGAAGGATTGGGATAAGCAGATTGACCTTATAATGTGTATTTTCAGAAGTCTCCCCAATGAGTCCCTAGGAGTATCTCCTTATGAGATGCTCTACGGCCGTAAGTGCCGTACTCCCCTTAAGGCTTTCAAAGACTCTCTCAGAGATGCCACCTTCAGTGAGCATCAGAATGTGCCCCAGTTTCTTCAAAACCTTCAACACATTCTAGAGAGAGTCCACCGTTTTGCCCATAATAATCTATTGAAAGCCCAGGTGAGAATGAAGACTCATTACGACCAGACCAGCAAAGTAAGAAAATTCAAGCCGGGAGACTTCGTCCTTGCCTATTTCCCTATCCCAGGTTCACCTTTACAAAACAGGTTTTCAGGACCCTACTGCGTCAAAGAGTGCAGGAATAATAACAACTACGTAATAGAGACTCCAGATAGGCGGCGGAAGACCCAGCTGTGCCACGTCAACCTCCTGAAGCAATATAATGGTACTCCTCCCACTGTCCTGACTAATTGTTCTACCTTCACAGAACCCTACATCCACAGTGAGACCTTCCCAGCTTCTCCTCCCGAAAGCACTGACAAGGAGTCAGCGCTTTCTAATTCCGAAATCCTTAATGATCTTCCCAAATGCTTTCAGGATAATAATCGTGCTCCTTTGCCCTCTTCTAATTCCACTCTCACCTCGTCAGATAAGCCCTTCATCCTCCATGTCGACGCCAATGGTACCGACGTTGGTGGTGTCGTGATGCAGCAACGAGGCGAGAAGAATACACCTGTCAGCGACTACTGCTACAAGGAACTACGGAACAATTGGCAAGGAGCTACTCTTCCTCATCCTGAAGCTTCAGCACTTCACTCCACACCTGAAAAGTGCTCGGTCCACCATCAACACGGACCACACCACCCTA
Organism: Procambarus clarkii; assembly: GCF_040958095.1. Lineage (NCBI taxonomy): Eukaryota > Metazoa > Arthropoda > Malacostraca > Decapoda > Cambaridae > Procambarus > Procambarus clarkii. Next base: position 49,320,005 of record NC_091153.1, on the reverse strand, counting down.
CATCTCCTGCAGCACGCCCACTTCTCATCTCAACGTCTTCTACTATGGGCTTGCTACCTGCAGAAATTCAACCTGGAGACACGCTATACCAAGAGTCTGACAACATCTTAGCCCATGATCTCTCCAGAGTTTATGAAGTAGAAGCAACTCCACCCATTACTCCACCACATAACGACGTACTTCTTCCAGAACCGCAGGCTTCGGGGGAGAGTTGTGACGATAATCTCCTTCAAGAGATTGAGCCTGCTCTTCCCTCCACAATTACGTCGTTGAAATTATATAAAACTACTATGGAAGAAATGTCCAACAACGACAACAACACCAGCAAGGTTTGCCAGAGCGCAAAACGTTGCAGCCAGGAACACCTGTTCAGACTCAAACCGCCAGACTACCTGTTGATCGCTACCGGCTCCACTGATTGGTCGCCGGTCTGGCTGCAACTGCACTCCACCCCCCATACTACTTGATGTCTGGGGTCGCCACGACCCCAGACCTCAGAATATTTAGTGCTTTCGCAGTTATCACTCCTCCCGGCTAGACGTTAGCGTGTACTGAGAGAGGTGGTAGCTTAAAGCCAATATTCCAGCACCTCCCTTTAATTTTGTGTTGCACTTCTTGTTATTTTATCTTAACGTAACTTTTCATTGTGTCATTTAATTATTCTTATTATTTTGATTGATTGATTTTATTATAAGAATTTGTTTGTCCATTTTTTCATGTTTTGATTTATTTAACGTAATTAAAATTTCATTGTTAAAATTTACTTGTGTTTTGTGTGTCTTCTCCTTACCTTACCACAGACGAAGTTCCAGTTTTTCTATTTTTTTTTTTATAACTATGTGACGAGGCCATACCCCTAGCCTTAAACAGCCGAACACCAACGCGTTACCGTCACAATATATATATATATATATATATGACCGAAAAAGTAAGATTAATAATTCTAACACAAATTTTCTCTATCTTTCGTACATTTCTTTTCACTGTTGGTAGTAATTCAAAAATCAATTCTCCAAAATTCAAAAATAAAAATGAATTTTCGAGAATTGATTTTTGAATTACCACCAACAGTGAAAAGAAATGTACGAAAGATAGAGAAAATTCGTGGTAGAATTATTAATCTTACTTTTTCGGTCATATTTAATAATATATATATATATATATATATTTATATATATATATATATATATATATATATATATATATATATATGCAAACAAGCCTGAATGGTCCCCAGGACTATATACAACTGAAAACTCACACCCCAGAAGTGAGTCGAACCCATACTGCCAGGAGCAACGCAACTGGTATGTACAGGGACGCCTTAATCCGCTTGACCATCACGACCGGACATAAGGAAGTGATAGCCTAAGCTATTTGAACCACTTCCCCGCCGGCACTCGGATAGTAATCTTGGGCATAGCATTTTATCAAATCACCTCATTCTTTGGGGCAACACGTGAGGAACACAAATGCAAACAAGCCTGAATGGTCCCCAGGACTATATACAACTGAAAACTCACACCCCAGAAGTGACTCGAACCCATACTGATCGAAGGCTAATTCGCCTTCATCAGAGCAAAGTAGAATATATATATATATATATATATATATATATATATATATATATATATATATATATATATATATATATATATATATATATACATATATATATATATACATATATATATATATATATATATATATATATATATATATATATATATATATATATATATATATATATATATATATATATATATATATATATATATATATATATATATATATATATATATATATATATATTTTTAGGGGTACCACCACTGGTTTAATTAAAGGGACCCACATCCTCGAAGAAGAAAATAAATAGTGTTCAGAGAAGACCTTGTGGATTCTCACTGAATACTTTAATCTTTTCCTCTCCTACCACCCCTATTATTTTTTTTTTATTTGATTTTATTGCAATGCTACAGTTTACAGAAAACACACACTTATATAACACTATACCAATCAGTGTTCGAAGACCTCGTCCAGCTCCTTGGGGGTCGGGTGCGTACCCAAGATACAGCACGCATTTCCCCTCTGAACAGCGACACTGAGGCGCTGGAACATAAAACTGGCTGCTCTTGGGTCTCTAGTCTTCCCAATGAGTTCCTCGCCAAGCTCCTTCAGGAACTTAAGTGCACATTATTATGATCTCAGCCTGCAGGAGAAACGAGTCTCCCTCCTTGAGAGTTATTCATCAAGCCTGACCTGATTAGAAGGTCTAGCAAATATTGAGGTGATAACACATAGGTAAAATAGTTGCTTGGATATATATAACAATTTGAGATTATGGGCAATGAAGAAGAAAACAGATAAATGACTGGTTAGGAGATGTGGACATTTTACTGGAGGCGTGAGGCTCGCTTCTGGAGGGGCTTTGACCTCACTTGAGGCCAGACATCGCAGGGGGAAAGCCGCGCTCCGTTGAGCTCCCGTCAGAAGGAAACCCCTAGTGATATATCTTGAAGAGAAGAGAAGTGTGCAGACGTACCAGCTGTGGAATCGAGCTGGGGATGTGTGGTCTCAAGTCGTGGGCGACGAGGAGAGTATTATACCGCCCAGAGGCAATATTGTGGGCCGTGGAAGCGCCCTGACCAAGCTTCGTTAGAGGGAGGAGCGCCCTCGACCAGACAATCTGTGGTAAGCACGATATACGCCAGTTCATAGTGATTGCTTGTAGTTGGTCGTGTGCCCAGCGACAGTAACAATGTTTATTGATAAGTTAGACATGTTTTGGTGAGGCAGAAAGCCTAAAATAAGAGAGTGGAGAGGGAGGAACACGGAGCGACGTCCGTCCCCTCTGAGCGCTGGCAGGCAACTGAGGGAGCCAGCTCCTGACGGTGAAGGACTCTTCCTGAGTGAGGAGGCCCGCCGGGTGAGGTGGAGTATGGACCCGCCCAAAACGGGGGAGTCCACTCTCACTGTATGTAAAGGACAGATAGAGGTTGGAGGCAAACATATTGTGTGATTATTTTTGTTTATGTGTTAAAGGGGAAACAATTTTATTGGAGTGTCGATGGGTTGCAGGTTTGTCTTTGGGGAAGAAGTTGCTGAGAACTTCGAAGCCAGCACAGAAGGAGTAGTTGACGAAACTCCAAGGTAGTGGAGGCGAGGACCTCGAGCTGTGAGGAGAAGCAGTGAAGAGGAGTGTCACGTGCTTCTGTAGAGGTGGTGAAGCACCATAGTTGCTCGAGGGAACTGCATGGTGTAACAGCCAAGAGAGCTGTGGAGGACCCTAGCAGAAGGGTGAAGCACCGTAGTTGCTCAAGTAAACTTCATGATAGCAGCCTGGAGGAGCTGCAGAGGATCCTGGTAGTTAAGCCTGGAGGAACCTGAAGATATCAGGGTAGTGAACTTCCAGAGGTGAAAGGGAAGTTCTGGTGGATAACTTGTAGGGAGTTGATAGTATTTGGTTGTCATTAGCGTGCAAGACGCAGTGAGAGGTGAGTGACTGTTTGCATTCTTATGTCGAGTAGTGTTTTATACTGAAGTTTAGAGTTACAGTCGTAGGCTGGATTACCTACAGATGTACGTGTTCTAGGACTGATAGAGTGATCGATTGATCATTGTTGTGTATCAAGGAACATTTATACTGATATATGTCATTACATTCACATGCTGATTTTCTTTGTACACATTTATAGATACATATATAGATTTCTCTTGTTGATAGTGCAACAGTGTATGTAGACTTGATCTACTTGAGGAGGTTGATAGTATCAGGTGGTGAATCAGAAGATAGGATACCACTTGGTAAACTGATAATAGAGTTCCGATGGTGTTGGAGAGCAACCTGATTGTAATATTATAGAGTATAGGATTCATTATTATTATATGTGTGTAAGTATCGTGTATGTGCTTCGTCCAGTAAATGTATCCCAATTTGCTGGTGTTTGCCCTTGTCCTAGTGAGGCTTTCCAGGAAGTAGTAAAGAAGGAGAGAGAGAGAGAGAGAAAGAACCAAGAACCACTGCTGTGGACAGGGTAGAAGGTAATACTAGTAAGTCAAAGGGGATTGAGGAGATCATATCTCATAAGGAGAGAGTTGGGAGTCACAGTGGCTCGAGTGGGTGTGTGCATGTGACAACGAGGCTAAGTGTTGGAGCCGTATCCCCTAAACGTGTGACGTTGAGCCCCTCTCCAAGAGCCAGAAGTGCCAAGGGTGATCTCCTAGTGAGGTATAAGCACTCTACCGAGTTGTGGGTTGGGTTGTCCTTAGAGAAGGATCAACGACGACACCACCAACAAACACAATCTATAATAACATTTACCCCAGGCGCCCAGAGTCTCAGAGCCTATTGGCACGAACCTGTAACAACGTTCTAGGTCCCCGTACTTGTTAGTTTTCTGGGTCTCCCTGAAGATGGCCGCCCCGCCTCCCTCAGCTGCGTTGTAAGGTAGATAGGTATCAGCCAATGTGGATGCACACGTGTAGTCCCACACGACCTGTTTACCTTCCCTCCACGGCTGCAGGGTGACTCCATCTGGGCGTTTTTGGCTGTTGTCAGGTCTGCACAACTGAGGTTCCCTTTGTGCTGGGCACCCAGCTGAAGCCAAACTTCTCTTGATGATGTCATTGACTGCTTCATGTCTGGCAATCTTTCCCTGTGTCTTACGACAGATGAGACCATGGCTGCCATATTGGTCTGCCCGTGCATGGCCGCAAATACACCGGTGCTCGGTGGAGATAGGGGCGGCAAGGCGCAGAGCAACACCAATACTTAGGGTCCGATGGTCCAGGCGGGTGCCCAAGGCGGAATTAGGGACTGCCAACAGGAAGTCCACGGCATGGGGCGCTTGCACAGCTAGAAGACGCGCTTTGTCCTTCCTGGAAGCTGCCTCCAGCTATGATGTGGCGATGTTCTCCACTATGGGGCTATCCCATTTGGACTGTTTGCAGTCATTTGGAAAAGTCGGTCGAGGATGAGAGTTGACGAGAGTGTCCCACTGACCGGCTCCTTCCGCGAATTTGGGATCATGAATCCCAATGGAGTCTCTTAGGTGTTCCGGTAGTATTTCCTTAACTAATTCACCTGTTGCACTGGTCGAGGATAAGAATGCTGGCAATGCTAACTGTGTCGCCTTGCGAATACCTATTCCCCCGAGTCTAACTGGGAGCGTTGCTTGGTCCCATTGGTCATCTTGCAGGGAGAGGTTTAACACTTTCACGGTTATTGACCTTAGGAGTGTGTCATATCCTGTTAATATATATATATATATATATATATATATATATATATATATATATATATATATATATATATATATATATATATATATATATATATATATATTTTATATATATATATATATATTGTGACGGTAACGCGTTGGTGTTCGGCTGTTTCAAAAGCTAGGGGTATGGCCTCGTCACATATAGAAACAAAAAAGAGAAAATCTGGAACTTCGTCTGTGGTAAGGTAATGGGAAGACACACAAAACACAAGTAAATTTAACAATGAGATTTTAATTACGTTAGAAAAGCAAAACATGAATAAAATGGACATACAAATTGGAACATAAAATCAATCAATCAAAATAATAAGAATAATCAAATGGCAAAATGAAAAGTTACGTTAAGACAAGTGAGTAATAACAAGTGAACAATATACAATGCAAAATATGGGTGCAGGAATATTGGCTTTAAGCTGCCACCTCTCTTAGTACACGTAAGCCAGAGCTTAGTCTACCAACGAGACGTGTTAACTTGTTGAAAGCACTGGATATTCTGAGGTCTGCAGGTCGTGGTGGCCCCAGACATCAGGTAGTGTGGCGGTGGAGGAGCAGGTGCGACTGACCACCAGCCAATCAGCGATGAGCAGGCGACGGTCAGGTAGTTTGGTGGTTCGAGTGGTGGAGGCGGAGCAGGTGTTCCTGGTGCTGAATACGTTTGCTCTCTGGCAAACCTTGGTGATGTACTTGTTGGATATTTCTTCCATATTAGTTGTATTGTGGTATAGGAACGAACTTAGGAGGGAAGAGCAGGCTCAATCTCTCTTGAAGGAGATTATCGTCACAACTCTCCCCCGAAGCCTGCGGTTCTGGAAGAAGTACGTCGTTATGTGGTGGAGTAATAGATGGAGTCGCTTCTACTTCATAAACTCTGGAGAGGGCATCGGCTATGATGTTGTCAGAACCCTTGATATAGCGGATCTCCAGGTTGAAATCTTGTAAATACAAAGCCCATCGTAGAAGACGCTGGTTGGTGAATTGGGCTTGATGTAGGAAGCGGAGAGGGTTGTGGTCTGAGAAGATGGTTGTAGACCTGGCGCCTTGTAGGTACGGAGCGAAGTGTTGGAGGTTCAGGACGATGGATAGTAGCTCCTTTTCAATAGTGCTGTAGTCCTCTGGTGTGGTTTCAATTTGTAGCTGTAGTAGCTGACAGGTAGAACCTCCTCGCCTCGTTGTTGCATCAGGACACCACCAACGCCGGTACCACTGGCGTCGACATGAAGGACGAAAGGCTTGGTGATATCTGGCGAGGCGAGAATGGGATTAGAACAGAGGAGGAATTTGAGTTGTTCGAAAGCAACGGTTTGCTGCATGGTCCACTTATACCGTTGCTTGGGACTGGTTAATAGGATTAGAGGTGTGGCGACTGTACTGAAATTTCTCACAAACCTACGGTAGTAGGAGGCAAGACCAAGGAAGCGCAGGAGCTGCTTCCTGGTGGTAGGCTGTGGATACTGTTGGATGGCTTGAGTGTGTGAGTCTAACGGAGCTAGGCTGCCACTCCCAATAACATGACCCAGATAACGCACTTTACCTTTCGCGAAGGTGGACTTGCCCAGGTTGATGGTGAGGCCGGCTGTCAGGAGCTTGGAGAACAGACGTCGCAGCTGGAGCAGATGTTCACTCCAGGTGTTGGATGCTACGACGATATCGTCCAGGTAGGCGTATGTGTTATCCAAGCCCTGGATGACACGGTTGACAGCTCTCTGAAAGGTGGCCGGGGCATTACATAGTCCGAAAGGAAGGCGTTCATATCTGAAAAGTCCAAAAGGAGTGATAAAGGCAGATATCTCTTTAGCTCGCTCCGTTAGACACACTTGATAGTACCCCTTCAGCAAGTCCACTTGGGACAAGTACTGGGCACTACCAATGGCGTCAAGGATGTCATCTATCCTTGGCAAGAGGTAAGCATCCTTGACTGTTACGTTATTCAGTTTACGATAGTCAGTACATAACCGCACCTTACCTTGGGGTTTGGGCACCAAGATACAGGGTGAGGCCCAGGGGGACTCACAAGGTGTAGCCAGTCCATGATCCAAGAGGTACTGCACCTCAGCACGCATGACTTCCTTCTTGCTAGGGCTGATTCGGTAGAAGGGTTGACGAATCGGCCGGGTGTCGGGGAGCAGTTGGATGTCGTGCTGGGTAACATTACACTCTTGGGGGTCATCTCGGAACAACTCCTGATGTTCTCTGAAGATCTTGAGAAGAGGTGCACTATGATTATCCTGAAAGTATTTGGGAAGATCATTAAGGATTTCGGAATTAGAAAGCGCTGACTCCTTGTCAGTGCTTTCGGGAGGAGAAGCTGGGAAGGTCTCACTGTGGATGTAGGGTTCTGTGAAGGTAGAATTGTTTATCATGACAGTGGGAGGAGTACCATTATATTGCTTCAGGAGGTTGACGTGGCACAACTGGGTCTTCCGCCGCCTATCTGGAGTCTCGAGAACGTAGTTATGGTTGTTTCTGCACTCCTTGATGCGGTAGGGTCCTGAAAACCTGTTTTGTAAAGGAAAACCTGGGATAGGGAAGTATGCTAGCACGAAGTCTCCCGGCTTAAATTTTCTTACTTTGCTGGTCTGGTCGTAATGAGTCTTCATCCTCTCCTGAGCTTTCAATAGATTATCATGGGCAAAACGGTGGACTCTCTCTAGAATGTGTTGAAGGTTTTGAAGAAACTGGGGCACATTCTGATGCTCACTGAAGGTGGCATCTCTTAGAGAGTCTTTGAAAGCCTTAAGGGGAGTACGGCACTTACGGCCGTAGAGCATCTCATAAGGAGATACTCCTAGGGACTCATTGGGAAGACTTCGGTAAATACACATAATCAAATCAATTTGCTTATCTCAATCCTTAGAGGTTTCACTACAAAACTTTTTCAAGAGTGCTTTGATAGTCTGATGACTACGCTCAAGAGAACCCTGTGAAGCAGGATGATAGGGGCTGGACAATACCTGTTTGATGTTGAACTCCTCCAGTGTCCTTTTGAAGAGATCACTGGTGAAGTTGGTACCACAGTCGCTCTGAATCTCCCTGGGAAATCCGTATTGAGTGAAGAACTTCAATAGATGCTTTACAACCGTAGCAGCCGTGATGTTCTTCACTGGAACTGCTATGGGAAATCTGGTGGTAGGACACAGGATGGTTAAGATATAGGCGTTACCTGAACTGGTCCGAGGTAAAGAACCAACACAGTCTATTATAAGTCTGTGGAAAGGTTCTGCAGGCACCTGTATGGGAATCAGTGGCGCTCTGGGAATGGAGATGTTCGGTTTGCCTGCCATCTGACATGTATGACACTGTTTTACGTACTGTTTGACGCTATTTACCATACCTGGCCAGTAGTAGTCTTGACGAATTCCATGGTAAGTCTTGTTGAATCCGTAGTGGGAGAGTGCTCCGTGGGCCAGGTGTAGAATAGTGGGCCGCAGGCTGGTAGGAATCACAAGTTGTTCGATGTTGGCCCAATCGTCCTCCTCCTTCAGTTTACTGGGTCTATATCTGCGGTAGAGCAAGTCGTTCTCTAGGAAGAACCCAGGAATACTGTCGGGTTGAGTCTCAGCCTGGAAAAACAATGGTGTTAAAGTAAGATCTTCCCTCTGCAACTTACGGAACTCCAACTTGGTCAGATTCGGGGGTAGTTTCTGAGGGTCTTGAGGGACAGCGGTAGCAGTAGAGTCAGCTGGCTGTGGTCGTGCGACTTGTGCACGAGTGGTCACTAGAACCGGAGGAGAAACTTCATCACTCTCTTGAACCTCTGCTGGAACATACTCGAGTATAGGATTAATTGGCACAGAGGTACACACCTGGGGTTTGTCCATGACGATCAGGTTGGTCGGTTGCAGGTCTTCTGCCAAGTCGTTGCCTAGGAGAAGTTGCACTCCAGGCATGGGAAAAGGCTTTTCCCTGACGGCGACTTGGACTTCTCCGTTCACGTAGGGACAATCCAGGTGGACTCTGGCGAGAGGATAAGGAGTGGTAGCAGTGAGGTCAGTGATGAAGACAGTTTCTCCGGTGTAGGCGATGTTGGGCACAGCCGACTTCAAGATGATCGATTGAAGAGCCGCTGTGTCCCTCAAGATCTTCAATTTGAAACGTCCCTCCGAATTTGAACCGTTGGCAGAGACAGTTCCAGTATACAGGTGGTTACTGAAAAGAGAAAGATCATTAACATTAACACCAACATTCATCACAGGCTTACCGGACTTAGGAGGAGTTGGTTTGGGTTTCTGTGTGTCAGTGGTTCCTTTGTATTGAGACTTACCACACTTGTCTATGGTATGTCCATAGAGTCTACAATACTTGCAGTACAATTGCGAGCCAGCCTGTTCGGTACTCGCTTTCTCGTAACTGTACCACGACTTCTTACTGGAGGATGGTTCGGGTGTCAGCCGGTGGATGAGGCTGTAAGTGTCAGCCGACTTAGCACACTTCAGGTAGTCGGTTTCTTCTTTATCTGCTAAGTATAGACGGACAGGAGGCGGCACACGCCTCAAGAATTCTTCAACTAGCATCAGGTTGACGAGTTCTGTAAAAGTAGAGACATGTGCTGCTTCCAGCCATTTCATAAAATATCTCCGTTTTGTGTTAGCAAACTCGAGGAAGGTAGTGGTACTTGCCTTCAGGTGGTCACGGAATTTCCTTCGATAACTTTCTGTGGAGAGGAGGTAGGCGTCCAACACTGCTTGTTTCAGAGTGTGGTAGTCATTCTCAGACGCCAAAGTACTGAGTGTGACTGCAGCTCTATCTGTAAGATGGACTCTGAGAAGTGTGGCCCATTGGTCGACAGGCCAACTGAGTTGATTAGCAAGGGTTTCAAAGGTGGTAAAAAACACATCAACTTCTGCTTCTACAAATGATGACATTAACTTACTTGCATGTGATATATTAAAACTGACGGGAAGATTGGCAGTAGCTTGCTGGCGTTGAGCGAGGTGTGAAGTTTCCAACGCGATTTCTCGTTGACGACACTCTAGAGCCAGAGTCGCTTGTCATGTTCGCGTTGCATCTCCAACTCGCGTTGTTTTGTTTCAAGCTGTACTCGTTCACGTTCACGGAGTAAGGCAATCTCACGTTCTTGTTCTTCTCTCCTCAAGGCTGCTTCACGTTCTTGTTCTTCTCTCCTCAAGGCAGCTTCACGTTCTTGTTCTTCCCTTCGTATGGCAGCTGCTTCTCTTTGTTGTTCGAGGGCTTCCCTTTGCTGCTCACGTATAATCTTGGCCAGCTCTAGTTTGAGTTTCATCGTTGCCAAATCAGTTTTATCTGCAATATAGTAAGTTTCATGAGTTTCAGAGTCTATCTTACCTTGCTCTAAATAGTGATCCAGCAACAGGTTGTGTATGTCATTTTTGTTGGCTTGGTAGGGAACTTCTAGTTGATACTCATGTGCAAGAGTTTGTAATTCAGTCCTCTTGGCACGACTTAAAGTCCCTATTTCACCTGCTGGATCTGCACGGAAAGCTTGGAGACGCAACATGGTGAAATTAGCAAATAAACGTACAACGAATATACCGTTATATAGTGAATGTCAGAAACCGGACAACGTGGCAACTGGTACCTATCCTGTGGAATCTTTAACAATTAAAGTTAAATACAAGATGTTAAATGATTAATTTAAATCAAGGGCGCAGGAAATCTTGTACCCGGTACTCATGTAAGAGGATAAGGGCAAGAAAATCCTACTAAACAAATGAAACTGAGTTTCGAAAACAAATGAAACAGTTAATTGCCTCAAAAGTAAAATTGGTAGTCCAAGGATGTAGGCATACCTTGCCGAGTCTCTATAGGACATAAGCAAGTCTTTCCTAATGAAATTAATATGATACTTACAGAATTAGCGAACTTTTGTGCTCTGAAAAAGTAAGCTAATTCCCTACCGTTGTATGTATCATCATCTCTGACTGACGTGTAGGGGTGCGAGGTGTCAACTGGTGACGAGAACTGCTGCCGAGGTACCAATTCAGCAACTAAAGTTCGAGCTAGATGAACTATGGCCCTCTTTGTCCTCCTACAGTCAGATTGCAGAAGATTAGGTGCACTTGACCCGGGGCAGACCACAGTACCAGGTGTCGGAAAATCCGACACCATTTAATATCATACAGACAGATAATAAGTGCTGCTGTATTACCAACAAGTTACCCATAGAAAACGTAACTTGTAGTGGAATTACCGTCTATAGAAAACGGGATATCATCACCACATACTATTATAATTCACCACCTATTATGGTGGGAATTATTCTTAAATACATTAGTCTTTGGACTTTACCATCATAAAAACATCTTATATAAATTAACTTAATTATCAATATTAAAGTAGAGTAAATGTGACCCTTCTATCACTTTCTGAAATGTGGACAATGTAAGCCAGGCGTCAGGGAGGAAGGAGGGAGCCATTGTTGTGTCACCTCCGAGAAGTGTGGAGCAAATTTGGCTCCTATCATATCTGGACAATGTCGGCCAGGCGTCAATAGTATGGAGTGTTAGATGCAGCCATTGTTGAGACTAGACCAGAGGCTCACACGGGAGCAAATTCGGCTCCTGTTAAATTTACTTGGACGTAGTGTTATGGAAACTAAAAGTGTACCATTATCAACACGCTGTCTACAAATTCAAGTTAAGTGTTCTTTCCGAAACCCATTATCTATCATTAGTGGCCATTAATGTCATTGGGTAGGGTTTGCCGGTTAGAACACAAAATCGCCTCATACTAAAGGTCAAGACGAGGAAGCATGTTTGTGCATCAGTTACCAGCACGTGGAAGCTACCTCAAAGAGGGAAAATGTGGTCTACATCCTGGTTATACCTGCTGTACAAATAAGATAAGGAACCTTTTCAATGTATGTAGTTAATTCTGTAGTTTGATTGGCTGCATATATATAAACTAATAAACCCCCCCTAATGTGTAGAGGATCGATTTGTGAGATTATGAGATTATTGCAGAAATACAGTCCACTTATCATTATACAAATTGCTATCGAAGTATATAAATTAACGTAAATATAAATTCATATAAATTAAATAAATATAAATCTCACAGGTCGGTTCCCACACCAGGGTACCAATATGATGATATGTCAAAATGTGAGATATATCCAAGGGACAAAAGATGGTAAACACGAGTAATAACACGGAGGGAGAGATGACCAATTAAGAGAATGACCGAGGCCTACAGTCACCACGTAATCCAAAGTTGTCTCACCTTCACCATATGCTACTCTCGTAATGCACAATATACACCGCACCATATAAAAAATGAAATTGAATATGAAAAATAGTAAAAGCTACGTTACCAAAGTTAAATACGCTTACCATAAATTACTACTTGGCACCAGTACCTGAGTGAAGCTCCTAGGACAGGCCCCCACTTAATATGTGACGGTAACGCGTTGGTGTTCGGCTGTTTCAAAAGCCAGGGGTATGGCCTCGTCACATATAGAAACAAAAAAGAGAAAATCTGGAACTTCGTCTGTGGTAAGGTAATGGGAAGACACACAAAACACAAGTAAATTTAACAATGAGATTTTAATTACGTTAGAAAAGCAAAACATGAATAAAATGGACATACAAATTGGAACATAAAATCAATCAATCAAAATAATAAGAATAATCAAATGGCAAAATGAAAAGTTACGTTAAGACAAGTGAGTAATAACAAGTGAACAATATACAATGCAAAATTTGGGTGCAGGAATATTGGCTTTAAGCTGCCACCTCTCTTAGTACACGTAAGCCAGAGCTTAGTCTACCAACGAGACGTGTTAACTTGTTGAAAGCACTGGATATTCTGAGGTCTGCAGGTCGTGGTGGCCCCAGACATCAGGTAGTGTGGCGGTGGAGGAGCAGGTGCGACTGACCACCAGCCAATCAACGATGAGCAGGCGACGGACAGGTAGTTTGGTGGTTCGAGTGGTGGAGGCGGA